>NC_056736.1:541052680-541352680 GCF_019279795.1 Protopterus annectens
CATCTAGATATCTACGCCAGGTATCAATTTCAGCCAAATATAAATTGTGTGTATCATCATATATTATTTGATCTTCAATATATGCCATATATAGATCAGCATAAATGGGGGCAAAAGATGCCCCCATGGCAGTACCTTTAATTTGGAGGTAACATTGTTTCCCATAGAAAAATACATTTTTAGTTAAAACATGTTCAGTCAGACATATCAAGAAAGTGTTGAAGCCAGGTTTGTACATTTGTGATTTATAAAGCCAGTATTCAATAGCATCCAGTCCAGCCCAATGTGGAATATTTGTGTATAGTGCACTGACATCAAGAGTACATAACCACCAGTCATCCTCTATTTGCATGTCATTAGTAATACCCAAGAATTCAGTGGTGTCCTGGATCCTGGATCTCATCCATTTTAACAGGTGCTTAAGATATTTTGTGAGAAATTCGGAAAGGGGTTCAGTGAGAGAACCATTTCCTGCCACAATTGGTCTACCTGGTGGGTGGACAGGATCTTTGTGAATCTTGGGTAAAAAATAAAATATATTGGCTGACAGGATCAGTAATAGTTAGGTGGTTACGGGTATTTGATGTGATAATTCCATTTTCTACTGCTGAGTTAAGAAAAGTGTCAATTTGTTCTTTGAACATGGATGTAGGATCTAATGGCATTTTTATATAACATTTGTCATCATCCAGTTGTCTATGAGCTTCAATGTCGTAATAAGACCAGTTCATAACAACTACAGCACCTCCTTTATCAGCAGAAATAATAATCGTTTGTTGTCAACTAATTCCGCTAGACTGGTAGAATCCATCTGAGAAATATTACTTGACATAGGTGGAATCATGTTAGATGTAAAATGTAGATCTTTAAGAACACTGTGTTGGAAGTGGCTTACACAAGGATGCATAGGTGGAGTAAAGGTAGATCTATGGCATTTAAAATTGTCTGTCACGTAGTCATGTCCATGATTGTGCTGAAAATATAATTTAAGGTTAATTAATCTACAAAATGCTACTACATCTTGTGCAAAAATATCCTCAGACACAAAAAAATCAGGAATAAAAGAAAGGCCTTTATTTAACAGAGCAATTTGTGATTCAGATAGTACAGTATCAGAAATATTCAATACATTAGTATTGGCATGTACATTTATTTGTTGGTCAATAATTCCATCAGATTCTGTAAGTTTCTGACTTTTTCTGTGTTTCCTGCCTCCCCTCTTGTAGGGCCTAAAGGGGCCCCACTGTTGTTACGTTCGGGGGTCGGGGAGTCTGTGGTGTGTTGTGTATCAATATCTGTACCAGAGGAAGATTCATCCTCTGAAGAATCAGTAAAAGTGTTGCGTTTCTTAAGAATAGATCTGGGGCATTTTCGTCTGGGGGTTTGGTTAGCATTCTTGTAGGTACCCTCGAATCTAACATGTCTACTCTGTCTAAAAAGGTTGGCCCTTCTCATAATCAGTCTGATCCCTAAAAAAATTTTTGATTTTCCTTTCCTTGAGTTGGTGTTCAAAACTGAGTAGGTCAGAGCTTAATTTGGTCAAAAGATTGAAGAAAAATGGTTCATCTTTATATTGGTTACAATCATTACATAATTTGCTAACAATCAGTGTTTCCTTATCGTTCATAGTAGTTGGATAGTGTTTCAACAAATTTCATGGAGCATTCCTGTTGTATATTAGACCATGCTGTGGTTAATTGTTCATCTGCCTCAGTAACCAAAGGTTGAATTTTTACCCTGAGTCCTCGGGGAGTTATACCCTTGGCCTATACTTAAATATCTTCAAATGCCACACATTGGATCTTAATGTTTTCATATTTTTGTTAAGGTCCTGAAACAATTTTTCACAGTTAAGTTCAGGATGATCAATATTGCTAGAATTAACAACATTGAGTAGTTGTCCAATGCCAAAAAAAACTAAATCCTCCTTATCAGAGGAAAGACCAATAAAAATTCTGTTTAGGTCCATGTTGAAAATGAATGGTACAATACTACCCAAGTACAATACCAAATTAAACAACAGTTGTCCAGCAGGACACCTGTACAATATATCCACAGCACCATGTCCTATTGAGATAGATTTAGATATATATATATATATGTATGTACAAAGAAAAAAATCTTTTATTTTTTAAAAGGTTTGGACAATAATGGCCTCAAATTTGGATTAAACCGAACAAATTAGAAATCACAAAATTGAAATCACAAATGTGTGTATCAATAAGAGCCACTTCCAAGTATCAAGAAAAAATAGGACAATAATGGTGGTTGTGAAACAATAAGAAACAAAATCTTATCATGGACCTCAATCAATAGTATAATATGGTGTTTTTGGGGACCAGGACAACAATCAGTATATGTATGAAAATGTCCAAAATAAGGACAAATGATAAGATTGATAATATATTATCCTGCTTAACTGTAAGAAATGAAGGACTAAACCATAAAGAAGTATTGGTCCAATCATGTAACAAATTGTAATTATGAGAAAGATGTATTATATAAAAATAGGAATTTGTATTATAATTGGAACATGTAACAGTCAAAAGATGTCCACAATATATCTGTAATGTATACCTCCTGAGGGATAATGTATGCAAACTGGAATAATAATATATATTGGATCATCCAAACATCAAAATGAAAAAATGAATGGATTAATCCAAAATGTAGAAATCGTTATATATATATACAACCTGACAAGAATGTGTATACCAATGGCTGATAATAAAAGTGAAAAGCTGTTTGCGATTATGATTCACAACAAAAAATAAAAGTATACAAAACAGCAAAAGGTTCCTATGAAATAATTTAAGTTAGATTCAATGTATGTTAGAAACCACAGTATAAATGATGCTAACCAATAGAAGATACATGAAAAATATATGTTATAAACCCCTGGTAACTAAGAGTTAGTTAAATAGTCAGACTAATATATACAGAAAACCATGTATTTGGTCTGAATATAAAAAGATGAACAATAATTCAACATGTACCAAACCTGAATTATTTGGTTAAAAAATCATTTCTATCAAATGGCAAAAATTATATGTTGAAAAGAGATCCAACAAACTGTATTATTTAACCAGTATCACAGACATTATAGTACTAAACCTTTGTTAATAGCAAGAAGCACAGTTGGAAACATAATATACTAGTATCCCAATAGCTGGTATTTGAGAGATGTAAGTCCAAAAGTCCAAAGCTTGTTGAGAAACAGTCCAACCACCTTGCTGTAAAACGCAGCCTGATGACTAATGTGGCGTTGTCCAAAAGGACAGTATAAGTAGCAAAAAGGTCTACAATATTCAGATGTGTAGTTATTATTCACAAACATCCATAAAACTGGCAATTGGTGAAGTGTCTATATAATCAAAATTAGATTTGAATAAAAAATATAATACTCACAGCAAAAACAAACCAATTCAACATTGAAATATTTTGTAAATAAAGCCGAAGTTTGAAAAAATTAGCTTAGCTATGCTAAATAGCTCGGCCTGTGATATATTTCATGGCGAATAACATGTAGACAACATCTGCGATGTAATAATGGACAAAAACACCAGTTCCACGAAGATTAATTGTGATAGTTTTTGTAAACCAAAAGCCAAGCAACCATCCACAGTTTAATCAATAGTTCCTTGATGTTGTAGCCGATAAAATTGCCCAACAGCGATGTGATAAACAGTAAATGCAAAAAAAAGGAGTCTCCAGTCACCCAAGAGGTAATCCAACTGAAAACCAAAGTAATAATGGACAAAAACACCAGTTCCAAGAAGATTAATTGTGATAGTTTTTGTAAACCAAAAGCCAAGCAACCGTCCACAGTTTAATCAATAGTTCCTTGATGTTGTAGCTGATAAAATTGCCCAACAGTGACGTGATAAACAGTAAATGGAAAAAAAGGAGTCGCCAGTCACCGACGAGGTAATCCAACTGAAAGCCAAAGTCATACTAGGTCGTCCGACAACGCTAACGAAAAATTGCGGCTGAGGGAAAGTCCACACCTACAATACATCCACTTGATGAAGAGTAAAGTATACTGCAGCCTGAAAAGAGCTCAAACTTTAGTTAAATGTATATATGTTAAATAGAGAATCTGGTAAAGATCCATCTGCACAGCAAACCACAGACTTCCAGCAGGAAATACAGAGTGCACATCCAAAAACCTTCCCCTGCACAGAAGCTATTGCACGGCTCGAGAAATAGTAGATCCAACAATAAAGAAGCCAGCAACTGGAAGCTGTAAACACTAATTTAATTAGTGAAACATATAAAGAATCCCAACAAAGCAGACCGGTTTCGACTTGGGTTTTTACCTAGCCTTCATCAGTGCAAATCCACATAATACATTTGAAATCCTTTATATAATACATCATAAACAGAAACAAGACATTATTGGTGAGCTCATGAATATGCATATACTGGTTCATAAATATTCATTAAGTCCAGGCTGAAATAATGCACCTAGTTTAACTATCCATTTCTTTTCTTTTGCATTCAGTTTGATGTGCCATCCTGATTTATTACTTCTATCACCAATTATTTTATCAATAATAGTGAAATGAAATTTGGCTGTACTGTGTTTAAGGGTGTGTTTATACAGTGCATTACTGGCTCGTTTACATCTGATGTCACTTAGATGTTCAGATATACGTATTCTAAAAGGTCTTGATGTTTGACCAATATAAAATGCATGACAGCTACAAGAGGCCATATAGATGATCCAATCGGTGTTGCAATTAGAAAAGGCAAAAACTTGGGTGCCTATTTTAATCATTACAAACATCATTCTGAATCTAGGAATCTGCACATGATTCAGACATCAATACTAGGAGACAAACTTATAGGCTGTATGCCTTGTGGACACTGTAGCAATAGCAAATATATATTAAAAAGCAAGCATTTTTCAAGTAACAACAGTAGTCACATATTTGACACCAGTTTTTTGCCAATTGCAACACCGATTGGATCATCTATAAGGCCTCTTGTAGCTGTCATGCATTTTATATTGGTCAAACATCAAGCCCTTTTAGAATACGTATATCTGAACATCTAAGTGACATCAGATGTAAATGAGCCAGTAATGCACTGTATAAACACACCCTTAAACACAGTATAGCCAAATTTCATTTCACTATTATTGATAAAATAATTTGTGATAGAAGTAATAAATCAGGATGGCACATCAAACTGAATGCAAAAGAAAAGAAATGGATAGTTAAACTAGGTGCATTATTTCAGCCTGGACTTCATGAATATTTATGAAACAGTATATGCATATTCATGAGCTCACCAATAATGTCTTGTTTCTAATTATGATGTATTATATAAAGGATTTCAAATGTATTATGTGGATTTGCACTGATGAAGGCTAGGTAAAAACCCAAGCCGAAACCGGTCTGCTTTGTTGGGATTCTTTACATGTTTCACTAATTAAATTAGTGTTTACAGCTTCCAGTTGCTGGCTTCTTTATTGTTGGATCTACTATTTCTCGAGCCATGCAATAGCTTCCGTGCAGGGGAAGGTTTTTGGATGTGCACTCTGTATTTCCTGCTGGAAGTCTGTGGTTTGCTGTGCAGATGGATCTGTACCAGATTCTCTATTTAACATATATACATTTAACTAAAGTTTGAGCTCTTTTCAGGCTGCAGTATACATTACTCTTCACCAAGTGGATGTATTGTAGGTGTGGAAGTTCCCTCAGCCGCAATTTTTCGTTAGCGTTGTCGGACGACCTAGTATGACTTTGGCTTTCAGTTGGATTACCTCATGGGTGACTGGTGACTCCTTTTTTTGCATTTACTGTTTATCACGTCGCTGTTGGGCAATTTTATCAGCTACAACATCAAGGAACTATTGATTAAACTGTGGATGGCTGCTTGGCTTTTGGTTTACAAAAACTATCACAATTAATCTTCGTGGAACTGGCGTTTTTGTCCATTATTACTTTGGCTTTCAGTTAGATTACCTCGTGGGTGACTGGCGACTCCATTTTTAGCATTTACTGTTTATCACGTCGCTGTTGGGCAATTTTATCGGCTACAACATCAAGGAACTATTGATTAAACTGTGGATGGTTGCTTGGCTTTTGGTTTACAAAAACTATCACAATTAATCTTCGTGGAACTGGCATTTTTGTCCATTATTACATCGCGGATGTTGTCTACATGTTATTCACCATGAAATATATCACAGGCCAAGCTATTTAGCACACCTAAGCTCATTTTTTTCAAACTTCAGCTTTATTTACAAAATATTTCAATGTTGAACTGGTTTGTTTTTGCTGTGAGTATTATATTTTTTATTCAATATAGACACTTCACCAATTGCCAGTTTTATGGATGTTTGTGAATAATAACTACACATCTGAATATTGTAGACCTTTTTGCTACTTATACTGTCCTTTTGGACAACGCCATAGTCAGCCCGCGTTTACAGCAAGGTGGTTGGACTGTTTCTCAACAAGCTTTGGACTTTTGGACTTACATCTCTCAAATACCAGCTATTGGGATACTAGTATATTATGTTTCCAACTGTGCTTCTTGCTATTAACAAAGGTTTAGTACTATATCACCTGTGATGCTGGTTAAATAATACAGTTTGTTGGATCTCTTTTCAACATATAATTTTTGCCATTTGATAGAAATTATTTTTTAACCAAATAATTCAGGTTTGGTACATGTTGAATTATTGTTCATCTTTTTATATTCAAACCAAATACATGGTTTTCTGTATATGTTGGTCTGACTATTTAACGAACTCTTAGTTACCAGAGGTTTGTAACATATATTTTTCATGTATCTTCTATTGGTTAGCATCATTTATACTGTGATTTCTAACATACATTGAATCTAACTTAAATTATTTCATAGGAACCTTTTGCTGTTTTGTATACTTTTATTTTTTGTTGTGAATCATAATCGCAAACAGCTTTTCACTTTTATTATCAGCCATTGATATACACATTCTTGTCAGGTTGTATATTGATATAACAATTTCTACATTTTGGATTAATCCATTCATTTTTTCATTTTGATGTTTGGATGATCCAATATATATTATTAATTCCAGTTTGCATACATTATCCCTCAGGAGGTATACATTGCAGATATATTGTGGACATCTTTTGACTGTTACATGTTCCAATTATAATACAAATTCCTATTTTTATATAATACATCTTTCTCATAATTTCAATTTGTTACATGATTGGACCAATACTTCTTTATGGTTTAGTCCTTCATTTCTTACAGTTAAGCAGGATAATATATTATCAATCTTATCATTTGTCCTTATTTTGGACATTTTCATACATACTGATTGTTGTCCTGGTCCCCAAAAAACACCATATTATACTATTGATTGAGGTCCATGATAAGATTTTGTTTCTTATTGTTTCACAACCACCATTATTGTCCTATTTTTTCTTGATACTTGGAAGTGGCTCTTATTGATACACACTTTTGTGATTTCAATTTTGTGATTTCTAATTTGTTCGGGTTAATCCAAATTTGAGGCCATTATTGTCCAAACCTTTTAAAAAATAAAAGACTTTTTTCTCTGTACATATATATATATATATATATATATATATATATCTAAATCTATCTCAATAGGACATGGTGTTGTGGCTATATTGTACAGGCGTCCTGTTGGACAACTGTTGTTTAATTTGGTATTGTACTTGGGTAGTATTGTACCATTCATTTTCAACATGGACCTAAACAGAATTTTTATTGGTCTTTCCTCTGATAAGGAGGATTTAGGTGTTTTTGGCATTGGACAACCACTCAATATTGTTAATTCTAGCAATATTGATCATCCTGAACTTAACTGTGAAAAATTGTTTCAGGACCTTAACAAAAATATGAAAACATTAAGATCCAATGTGTGGCATTTGAAGTTATTTAAGGCCTATATGGCCAAGGGTATAACTCCCCGAGGACTCAAGGTAAAAATTCAACCTTTGGTTACTGAGGCAGATGAACAATTAACCACACACAGCATGGTCTAATATACAACAGGAATGCTCCATGAAATTTGTTGAAACACTATCCAACTACTATGAACGGATTATTGATAAGGAAACACGGATTGTTAGCAAATTATGTAATGATTGTAACCAATATAAAGATGAACCATTTTTCTCCAATCTTTTGACCAAATTAAGCTCCAACCTACTCAGTTTTGAACACCAACTCAAGGAAAGGAAAATCAAAAAATTTTTTAGGGATCAGACTGATTATGAGAAGGGCCAACCTTTTAAATAGAGTAGACATGTTAGATTCGAGGGTACCTACAAGAATACTAACCAAACTCCCAGATGAAAACACCCCAGATCTATTCTTAAGAAACACAACACTTTTACTGATTCTTCAGAGGGTGAATCTTCCTCTGGTACAGATATATTGATACACAACACACCACAGACTCCCCGACCCCCAAACGTAACAGTGGGGCCCTTTAGGCCCTACAAGAGGGGAGGCAGGAAACACAGAAAAAGTCAGAAACTTACAGAATCTGATGGATTTATTGACCAACAAATAAATGTACATGCCAATACTAATGTATTGAATATTTCTGATACTGTACTATCTGAATCACAAATTGCTCTGTTAAATAAAGGCCTTTCTTTTATTCCTGTTTTTTTTTGTGTCTGAGGATATTTTTGCACAAGATATAGTAGCATTTTGTAGATTAATTAACCTTAAATTATATTTTCAGCACAATCATGGATATGACTACGTGACAGACAATTTCAAATACCATAGATCTACCTTTACTCCACCTATGCATCCTTGTGTAAGCCTCTTCCAACACAGTGTTCTTAAAGATCTACATTTTATATCTAACATGATTCCACCTATGTCAAGTAATATTTCTCAGATGGATACTACCAGTCTAGCGGAATTAGTTGACAACAAACAATTGATTATTATTTCTGCTGATAAAGGAGGTGCTGTAGTTGTTATGAACTGGTCTTATTACGACATTGAAGCTCATAGACAACTGGATGATGCCAAATATTATATAAAAATGCCATTAGATCCTAAATCCATGTTCAAACAACAAACTGACACTTTCTTAACTCAGCAGTAGAAAATGGAGTTATCACATCAAATACCCGTAACCACCTAACTATTACTGATCCTGTCAGCCAATATATTTATTTTTTACCCAAGATTCACAAAGATCCTGAATACCCACCAGGTAGACCAATTGTGGCAGGAAATGGTTCTCTCACTGAACCCCTGTCCGAATTTCTCACGAAATATCTTAAGCCCCTGGTATAATGGGTGAGATCCAGGACACCACTGAATTCTTGGGTATTATTAATGACATGCAAATAGAGGATGACTGGTGGTTATGTACTCTTGATGTCAGTGCACTATACACAAATATTCCACATTGGGCTGGACTGGATGCAAGTGAATACTGGCTTTATAAATCACAAATGTACAAACCTGGCTTCAACACTTTCTTGATATGTCTGACTGAACATGATTTAACTAAAAATTTATTTTTCTATGGGAAACAATGTTACCTCTAAATTAAAGGTACTGCCATGGGGGCATCTTTTGCCCCCATTTATGCTAATCTATATATGGCATATATTGAAGATCAAATAATATATGATGATACACATAATTTATATTTGGCTGAAATTGATATCTGGCGTAGATATCTAGATGATTGCTGGATGGTGTGGAGGGCAGATATTGAATACCTGAATGAATTTGTTGAATATCTGAATGGCAATAAATGGGGTCTACATTTTACTATCAATTATGATAAATACAGGATTACCTATTTGGACGTATTAATCACAAGAAATGTAGATAATACACTCAGTACACAAGTATTCCGCAAATATCCCGAATATAACACATTACTCCACGCCTCCAGCTTCCATCCTAAACATATAGCCATGATTATTCCTAAATCACAATTCATTAGAATGAGACGTATTTGTTCAGATGACAGCATTTTTCAGGATTATTGCCAGGATTTGACTGACAGGTTTAAACAAAGGGGTTACAGTATGGGTCACGTTACCACAGCTAGCAATTATACATCTCAACTCAATCGTAACAATCTCCTCAGATATCAGAATAAATCACAGAGCAATAACACTTTGCGATTCACAACCACCTATGGTAGAAATACCAATAGATTTATTGATATCATCAAACGACATTGGAACATTCTTTTAGCAGATTCTGCTTTGTCCAACCACATACCTGAAACATGTTAATTTTCATTTAGAAAAGGCAAACACTTGGGTGCCTATTTTAATCATTACAAACATCATTCTGAATCTAGGAATCTGCACATGATTCAGACATCAATACTAGGAGACAAACTTATGGGCTGTATGCCTTGTGGACACTGTAGCAATTGCAAATATATATTAAAAAGCAAGCATTTATCCAGTAACAACAGTAGTCACATATTTGACAAAGTTTTTTGCCAATTGCAACACCGATTGGATCATCTATATGGCCTCTTGTAGCTGTCATGCATTTTATATTGGTCAAACATCAAGACCTTTTAGAATACGTATATCTGAACATCTAAGTGACATCAGATGTAAACGAGCCAGTAATGCACTGTATAAACACACCCTTAAACACAGTACAGCCAAATTTCATTTCACTATTATTGATAAAATAATTGGTGACAGAAGTAATAAATCAGGATGGCACATCAAACTGAATGCGAAAGAAATGAATAGTTAAACTAGGTGCATTATTTCAGCCTGGACTTAATGAATATTTATGAACCAGTATATGCCTATTCATGATCTCACCAATAATGTCTTGTTTCTAATTATGATGCATTATATAAAAGATTTCAAACGTATTATGTGGATTTGCACTGATGAAGGCTAGGTAAAAATCCAAGCCAAAACCGGTCTGCTTTGTTAGGATTTTCTTGGGATGGGGGATCGTAGGTTTGTCCCGGGGATTACTTCCGTGTCACTATTTGACAGAGGCACAGCAAACTAAACCTTAAAAAGGGCACAGTATACTCAAATCAAGTGGTGGCGTAAGCCAAACAAAATCGGGCTAGGCTTATAATTGCCTCAGGGCAGATAGCCTAGTATGAACCTATATGTTTCACTAATTAAATTAGTGTTTACAGCTTCCAGTTGCTGGCTTCTTTACTGTAAGATATTGTAAGACCCACTGACAGAAAAGTAGATGTTAGAACTTCTACTGAGACTGTAGAAGCTAAGTGGATTATAAGAATGAGATCTGACCAAGGTAAAGGTCTGAATGACCGAGTTTCATTATATCCCCTTCATGAAGTTGAGGGGAGTACGTTAAACAATTATATGTATATTGTTTAATGAAAGTGCATTTCAATAAAAGTGCATTTTTTAGCTTGTATTAATTATAGCTTTTTTTATGTATTAGGTCCCTTTAAGTTGTTTAAAATGGATGCTTGATTGTGACTGGACTGGTTGTTCTATTCAAACGGATTAACTGTTAGTGATTGTATAGGCCTGAAGAAGCATTTTTGCGAAAGCGCTAACCTTGGCATTAAAGTTTTTACAGTTTGTAACAATACGTTATAACAGTACATGTATTTTTTCGTTTTTATTAAGTCATCCTGGACTGTGTGCTGGTCTTGCCCTTCACTGGACTGCATTTTATTATCTGTGTTTTTTTGGGGAGACCATTTATTCCAGTGTTCTTTTGTTGTGGTGTGTTAGTGTGTGTGTGTGTGTGTGTGTGTGTGTGTGTGTATACATACACATATATATATATATATATATATATATATATATATATATATATATACACACACATATATATATCTATATCTATATATTATAGATATAAATATATATATATATATATATATATATATATATGTATATATGTGGTCTATGTTAAATCAGCAAAAGCTTAAAATAGCAAACACTGATTTATCAACCCTTTAAGAGCAAAAGCGGACAATCTCGAAGACACGGAACAGAGATTTTTTTCTCAGGGAAAAAAATCGCTGTTCCTCCAAAAAAAAAAAAAGTTCAAAACACAAAATAAAGTGGGAGGCTTCACCCCCCCGGATGTGGGGGTCTGTGCCCCCTACACTTCCCCTACTTAAATATACCAACTCCGAGATCGCACCACATTGGAGGAAATGGCAAAGTCCCTGTTAGAGTGTATTTAACGGTGAATAAATGGTTGAAAGTAATTCTGTTACAGACATGCAAAATAAATAAGGAATAAAATAAAGCTTGCTTAAATGTAGAAAAAGAGTTTAGCAATACGTGATTAGCATCCATACTAAATGACTGTGGCTTGGAAAATAAGGAATTTGCTTAATGGACATGCTTTCCTACAAAATTAGCAAGAATGCATGCATTTCACACAGTCACCAAGAAAGCTGGCCTCTTACAGACTTAGCAAAAATGTAAAAAAACAGGATGTAAAGAATGGACAACTGGAAAACAACCTGTAAATGTTTCTATTATATGACACTGTTAGGCAAGGAAGTTTGAATGGATATGCTTTCATCAAGTCAGCATTTGCACAAGATCAGCATTGTTTCTCTATTGGATGAAAACATATTTTTCTGCAAACACCAGCAAACAGATGTTTTCATACAAGGACCAAAATAGAATATCAAGGAGAAAAACAGGATGTAAAACCACTATAAACAAACTATAGCAAATTAAATTGTTAGGAGAAGTATTTTGTACAGGAAAGCTATCATTTATGCTGAACGATAAGTAAAAAGTGGTACAATGTTACTAAAGCTGCAACAGTAGTACATGTGGTTTGTTATATAAAAAGTTATTTATTAATTACTGCATCAGTATACAAGTGACAGTTTGGTGCTGCATCAGTGTATATTATATAAAAAGTTATTTATTAATTACTGCATCAGTATACAAGTGACAGTTTGGTGCTGCATCAGTGTATATTCTGCAAGTGTCTGTGGGCAATAGACTGTGAATGCAATAATAACTAGACTTTGATTTCAGCAGAATCCGGCCAGCAAAACCTTAGTGTCTTAAGAAGACTTCGGATCCATCACAGTAAGCAGCACCTTTATAGTTAATTCTTCAATGGCGAGCTAGCCTTCATTCAAAAACAGAGGGAGTGGTAAGGCCTGCAGAGGGTCACTTCAGTCAAATTGCAGTAACTAACATTTGTACATATGTGTAAATCCTAAACAGAAGTACTCCAGTTTATGCAGCTTCTAGTAGTAAATATTCTCAGACATCTGAATCCAGATTGAGCCTGCAGTCCAGGAAAGTCGCAGTGCCATAAATTCTCCAAGAAAAGGTGGACAACTACTTTTCACAGCAGTTCACTGCCTGCTGTGTTTCACCAGCTTCTCGAGTGACTCCGAAAAATTTCCAGCATCTGCAACAACAGCCTGATCACCTGTTCTCTTGCTAAGTGGTAAGACCTTTTCCTGTGTCGCATTTTTAGTATGGATGCTATTAGACAGAATTCAAGCAGGTATAAGCCAAGCTTTACTCTTAATGCAACAGAATAACAAGATATAATATGGAGTAAACTGCAATGTTGGCATACACAGCACATTAGTAAATATAAAAACTTATTAGGGCAAGATGATATGGTGATGCTGCGGTAGCATTGTCGCCTCACAGTTAGACATTGCACGTTCGATTCTCAGTTAGAGCGTCTTCTGTGTGTCGACATGCAAAGTTGGGCGTTCCTTCGTTGAAGGTTGTGTGTTAGGCCCGGCAAGCCAGCACGTAAAAATCTACTGCCAATCATTAGCGGACCGGAGTTCTGCTGTGGCGACCCCTAACCGGGTAAAGCCGAAAGACAGTTAGTTATTAGGGCAAGATGATAGTAAGGAAGTATGCAAACGCATTACAATATTTCACTGGCATCGCAAAGAAAACCATGTGGGGTATGACAAATGTTTATTGTGTAAATCATATGAAACTGCTTTCTGCGTACAATGTCATAAAAAGCATGCCATTATTCAAAGGCTAGCCTGTACAGACGAACATTTTAATGATAAAGAACCAGAAAAAGTCAATATGCTTACATTATATTCAATTGTTGAACAGTTATGTCCTGTCACCACATGCAAAAGGTTAATTTCAGAGTTACAACAACAGTCAAATCTGTTACTGACAGAACCTCTAGTATATCTTGCTACAAAAGAATGTAATAAACTTCTAAATGACAGACACAGTGAGTTCAGGAAGCTTAGACAAGTTATACAAACATTTTTCCAAAAGTGCATTGGAGTTTTAGATTCAGCAGAACAGGTTACTGAAAAAATGTCAGAAAGACCATGCAACATTACAGGAAACACTTGTACAGCAGTTACAGGATAAGGAAAATAAATTAGCTGAACTGACAGAGACTGACTTCCTCCATACAACAGCTGAGCTTAAGAAAACACTGCAGAAGTGCAGGAAACTACAGCTGATCTGTACAAAAGAGATATACTTTATGTTTGTGTTTTGAAAATGGTTAAGCATACATGGTAGGATCTGATGTATGGACAAATCATTCTCAAATGTTTTAAAACTTTCATTCAGTTAAAGCAAGACATTTATCAGTACAACAGTTAAGTACAGCATATGACTGCCACTCTCATAGCACAGTCAAAAGGTAAACAAAATAGTTTTAGTGCATAACAGTAAAAATCTGAAGTCACAAGATTGACATGCATGCATTTTCTTTCCATATAAAGTACATCTGTTAAAATGCACAAGAGAAAAGGCAGACAAAAGCAAATGTAAATCATCTAAATATAAACGTGTTAGTTAAGCCAATATCTATTTTTTTTTTATAATTGTATAGTAACACCACACTAAACAGTAAAAGTTCTGGATTTTAAAAAGAAATACAATCACAGATGGTATTAGTCAAGCATTCTTTGTAAAATGAATGGCAGGGCAGTTAAATAAATAAATAAAATACTGAAATCCAAGTTACAAAAATATGTAAGCTACTTGTAAAATAACATTTATTTATGTAGTATAAATGCATAGTTATGCAAACCATAAATACTTATTATAATTCTGTTTTATAACTGCATTTTACTATCAAATTGCAAGTGTATTAACAGATGATTAAAGGAAAAATGTTAAAAGGGTTAACTATGGTCCACAGAGTCTAAAATGTGAGCTCAGACCTTCCCAGGCTGGATGAATAGTTACAGGAAATATTAAGCAGCTAAGGTAAAAAAACAAGACTGATTGCCAGACAAGTGGCTTGAGTTTTTCTAAAAACTTATTGTTATTAAAACATAACTGTTAAATATTCACATGCAACACAACTTGGTAATTATAATAAAACATCACAATTGTGCATACATGTCACTGATAATCTGTTTGCAAGTAAATGTTAAAAGTTAAAAACCTCAGTTACATCAAGTATAGCCAGCAGATGGGCCATAATATACATACAGTTCAAATCAATTATGCAGGAGGGTAAACAGCAAAAGCTTTATAAAAAAATGATCAAATCAGACAAAGGTCTATAGTTTGTTAGTAACCTAATAAAGCAATTGTATAACCAAAGTGTTGGGCTGGCATATATTCTATTCTCACAGCATAAAGCAAATAAACAATACTACTGTACTACAAGGGGAGGGGTACTTTCTTAATTTTACACTGACTGTGTAAGCAGTATTGCAAAAGGGTCTAAAATAAAGCTACATGAAGAAATAATACCTCATTCCTTCTTGACAATACTCTTTTAGGGGGGAGGGAAAAACAGGTATTAGTGCATTAGAAATACTGGTAAACAAATTAAACCTGACAGGATAAGATATTTTACAAGTTGTTAATAGCAATCATGCTAGTTATCATTTTATTCTTTAGTATTAAACAACCTGTTAAACTGTAAAACTATACAAGAGAGAGTAAAGATATACAAGAGAGAGAGAGTAAATATGTTTTTGGCATGACAATGTTGGTATGCAAAAAGCATGAATGTTTGTAATTGCTGGGTATGTAGTTGCCTCTGGTGGCAATTCAACTAGATACTTCTAAAGAGACATAAAAATTTTCCAAGATTTTGCTTGATGTTAATGTTACTAAATTTGTAAGATTAGACTAAATGTACTTTACAGTCTTTGTATGTACAAATACAAAATAATTCAGTACAAATGAAATTAAAAAAAATGGGTCCAGGGTACCTACTAGATTGAAATGCATGAGTAGCAAACAGTCTGTGTAGATATATACTGTATAGGACACATTGTAAAGTAACAAGTTCAAAAGTAATTTGTCAAGTTGTAATTGTATCACTTTTCTGGACCACCACTTTATCTGTACTAGTACTGGTTACCCCAGTTAGGGGAAAATTGTATTAAAAAAATTGTACTCATACAGCTACTGGACTAATATGTACATAACATTCTTTAGTATATAAACCATGTTTTTTTTAAATCCTCAAGTATTAAATGTACTGAAACAATTACATTCAAATATCTATTATCTAAGCCTAGTTCAGTACTTTACCAAGGTGTTTAATATGTTCACTTCACTGTCAACCAAGGTGTTAATAGGCAGTTCAGAAATATGACCACAATGTTATGGTTAAAATGACATTTTCAGTAGCACATAGTTATTGTCTTTTACATATATTAGTGTATCTCTAATCTTCTGGCATAAAATGATTAATAAAAGTAAATAGTTAATTCAATAGTTGCATATAGTTAATAAAGGTCTAAGTCATAAATGAAATTCTGTGACTGCAAAAGAATAAATTAATCAAGTTAAAAAATAAAACTAAAGAAGACACAGCTTATAACTGATGGAATATTTTCACAGTCTCATGGACTGCAAAAGAAAAAAGTTGTTAAATACATTCAGTTTTGGTAGTAATACTTGATATCATTGTATTAACTATGTAAAATTTTGACTTGTATCAAAAAAAGACTAAAGGTTTTTTTTCTTAATGTGTTTTCTGTAAAAAAATAAAAAGAGGGAATTGTTAGAGTGTATTTAACAGTGAATAAAAGGTTGAAAATAATTCTGTTACAAATATGCAAAATAAAAAAGGAATAAAATAAAGCTCGCTTAAATGTAGAAATAGAGTTTTAGGTTTTAGCAATATGTGATTAGCATCCATACTAAATGACTGTAGCTTGGAAAATAAGGAATTTGCATAATGGACATGCTTTCCTACAAAATTAGCAAGAATGTATGCGTTTCACACTGTCAGCAAGAAAGCTGGCCTCTTACAGACTTAGCAAAAATGTAAAAAAAAACAGGATGTAAAGAATGGACAACATGAACACAATCTGTACATGTTTCTATTATATGACACTGTTAAGCAAGGAAGTTTGAATGGATATGCTTTCATCAAGTCAGCATTTGCACAAGATCGGCATTGTTTCTCTACAGGATGAAAACATATTTTTCTGCAAACACTAGCAAACAGATGTTTTCATACAAATACCAAAATAGAATACCAAGGAGAAAAACAGGATGTAAAAACCACTATAAACAGACTATAGCAAATTAAACTGTTAGGAGACATATTTTGTACAGGAAAGTTATCATTTATGCTGAACGAGAAGTAAAAAGTGGTACAGTGTAACTAAAGCTGCAACAGTAGTACTTGTAGTTTGTTATATAAAAAGTTATTTATTAATTACTGCATCAGTGTATAAGTGACAGTTTGGTGCTACAACAGTGTATATTCTGCAAGTTTCTGTGGACAACAGACTGTGAATGCAATGATAACTAGACTTTGATTTTAGCAGAATCCAGCCAGCAAGACCTTAGTGTCTTAAGAAGACTTCGGATCCATCAAAGTAAGCAGCACCTTGATAATTAATTTTTCAGTCCCAAAAACTTCCCAGTGATTTTTTTCCCTGGGAAAAAAATTGCTGTTCCATGTTTTCAGGATTGTCAGCTTTCGTTCTTAAAGGTTTGATAAATCAGCGTTCACTATTTTAAGCGTTCAGTGATTTAATATAGACTATACATATATATATATATATATATATATATATATATAGATTCACTTCGGCTGCTCGAAATACTGAAATATTGAATTTCAAAATCTCAAGACCAGAAGAACGAAACTCCACAACGAAAACCCAAAATAACAATACGCAAAACACCAAACCCTACCCACAACATAAAACTACACACAAACCCCCCCCCACACTAGTCTACATTTAAGCAGGGGGGCAAGCCCCTCTGCACCCCCATACTTAAATACACTAACTCCGAGGTCACACTAACATAAAAACAGCAACACACCTACCTCTATGAGCCCAAAACTCCCATTAAACAAACACCACACATGTAAAACAATCATCACACTCAACACCTATACACATACACCCTCACCCACCTACCCTAAAGTGCACCTACAACATTCAAACATATAACAAATACACATTCCTACCCTAATTCCTTAACTACTACACACTTACCTACATCTACGAACATAACCGCACACCAGCCACCATCTTCAACACTCTCACACCACTACGTCTTAAAGACACAGCACACTATACACACACACCGGGAAACACTTACTGCACACATTCGACATTCTCAGATAAAACAAAGTGCACTTTTGTTCCTCTGGTCTCGAGATACTGAAATTCGATATTTCAGTATTTCAAGCATGAGAAGTTAACCCATATACACACACATATATACGTACACACATGAATATATATATATATATATATATATATATATATATATATATATATATATATACACACGTACACACATGATTTTATATATATATATATATATATATATATATATATATATATATATATATATACACACACACACATATAAGTGGGGTTGGCTAGTTGATAGAGGAACTTTCCAAGAGCCAGACAGGACTGAGCCAGCGAATGCCAACCTGGATCTTAAATTCATCAATCTTATTTAGTGAAGATGTGTACAGAGTGCCAGGCAGGAGCTGTTGATGTACAACTAAGCCAATTATTGCCGAGATCATGCTACAGTGGGGATGAGGGAATATTCCCTTTTCCCCACTGTAGTGCGATCTCAGAGTAAGAATATTAAGGTAGGGGGGTGTACTTTTTATTTTTATTTTTCCGCGAAAGTGCATTTTCGATATAATGCACTTTTGCGGAAGTGAGTTATCGGAAATACGGTTCTATGAACCATATTTTCGATAAAACAATGTAGACCCATTTATCTATTATGCCCGAGTGGGGAATAGTGTCTAAGATTTTGGCCAGGTCAAGGAAGGCAGTGTGCACCACCTTCCCCTCGTCCATAACTTTGGTGACTGTCTCAAAGAGGTCGACCACATTTAACATACATGACTTCCCCTTGATGAAGCCAAACTGTGTGGGATCGAGTGTTTGGAGGTTGCCAATGTCCTTGTTAATAGGGTCCGTGATAATCCATTCCATGGCCTTGCAGATCAGGCTAGTTAGGCTGATGGGTATAATTTCCCAAATCGGTGGATGCTCCACCTTTGTGCAAAGGGATGACAGTGGCTGTCCTCCACTCAGTTGTAACAAGGCTGGTACTCAGGCTTTGGTTGAATAGGGTGCCAAATGGCACTGCAAGTTCCTGCCTGAGTTCATGTAGGATGCAGCCTGGGGTGTTATCGTATCCCATGGATGTTGTATTTTTTGCCTTTGAGAGAGCAGTGATGACCTGTTCCCTAGATATACGGGGAAAATGGCAAGTGCTGGGAATGTCGTGATTTACTGACGGGGGGGACAGAAAGGTGAAGTTTTTGGTGAATCTGCCAGCCAGCAAGTCTGCTATAATTACGGAATTTGCATATGTGGTGTCCTTGACCACCAGTTCTGAACAGATCTGGGTGGTTCCTTTGAGACTGAGGACATATATGAAGTGACCTTACGATTGTCTCTAGTAGATGTGGCCAACTTGGACTCGAAGTTTGCTTTGGAGGATTTCACTAGTGCTCTTATTTGCTTGTTTAGGCTAAGGAGAGACTGCTTCCAATTGGTTACCTGCTCCTTCTTGGTCCTGGACAGCAACTTTTCCTTTTGTTATACAGTTTATTTATTTCAGATGTCCACCAAACAGGTTTACTCTTCCTTGCGGAGGATGACTTAAGTCCTGTCGGGTATTCCTGATTCCATGCATCTATATAAATGCTTGTATAGTGCTTTCATATAGTTATGGATACTGCTGCCAGTTCCTAGAGAGGGGGAGGGGTTGTGAAGCTGTTTATACCATCCCTCAAGAGGCTGTAATCAGCTCTGGAGATGTTTTTTGTTTGACTCAAGCTAGAGGGGGGGGATGGTCGGATCTTACCAGGGAGGATGACACTGCAGGGATGCCGCAGTGGTTAATACCAAGACCAAGATTTTATCACCTCTTGTGGGGATATCGAAGAGCTGTTCCAAAGCATTTGCAATGACAAAATCAAGGAATTTCTGGGCATTTGTGTTCTGACATGAGTACTTCTTCCAGTCTATGTTTAGGTAGTTAAAGTCACCCAGGATCAAGGTAAAGGGTTGAAACTTGATAGATTCGAAGAGGTCCAAATAGGTGGATTGGGCATCTTGAGTCAGGTTTGGGGGCCAGTAGCTAGCTATGATTTGTATAGGGGTCTTGTCAATGGTTAACTGTACCTGGAGCGTCTCCTGTGCATCATACTGTTTGACCAGCCTGGAGGTATGTATGTCTAATATATACTGAAACTCCCCCTCCTTTGGCTTTACTGCCCACAGTTTGGGGTCTGAATGTATGACAAGATGAGTAACCAGGTAAGGCTGGGGTGCTCGCCGCAGCTTTGAACTAGGTTGCTGTGACTGCACAGATGTAAGCATTTTCTGCCTTGTCTTGCTCTTGTAGAAGTTTAAATAAGCTAGCAGCTTGAGGGCCAAACAAAAGGCCTTTGTCCAAAGGAGAATCGGTCCGGCTTTGAAGTCTCCTGGCATAGGTTGGCTGCGCAACTATGCAAACCTGCAAATGACCGAGCCAGTACCAGCTGCTCTAGAAGAGGCCTCTATAGCATCATAACTGCATTTTAGACCATGTCTGGCTACCTGGGTAGCCTGTTTAAGTAAGGACAACATTTGTTGTTTGGAATCTGGCCCCTGTGAATCCACCATTACCCTGTTTAAGGAGTTCAGTATGCATAACAGGTACATTATTTGGTCATCAAGGTTTGATAATTAATAGCCCTGAATGACACAGCAGAGGAGGTATAAAACGTTTTTCCCTACCTATCCATAGCCCTAACTGTCTTTGCCTGAAGGGAGGGGCATTGGCATTGGAAATATGTTTTAAACATTTATCAGAAGAGATACTGGATGTTTGATGATACTGAGATATATATATATATATATATATATATATATATATATATATATATATATGGGTCTAGGACTATTCACTGAAAGCACATTTCACTGAAAGTCAAATGACTGTGCATAAATCACTGAAAGCTCAATTCACTGAAAACATAATTCACTGAAACATTTCACTGAAAGTTATATATGGCCTTTTCCCCACTGTTGTGTGACCCTGGAGTTAGTATATATAGTAAGGGGGGTGTGGGGGGCACCCCCCACCACATTGGGGGGTGTAGCTCCCCACAGAGTTTGGATATATATTAAGTTCAAAAAAGAGTAAATTATTGGAATTGCAAGTATCCATGTATATAGTTCAAAATATTTAAAATAGGTGGGGGGCTACACCCCCCACACCACCCCTTAGTATATATACTAACTCCAGGGTCGCACTACAGTGGAGAAAAGGCCATATATAACTTTCAGTGAATTGAGCTTTCAGTGATTTGTGCACAGCCAAATGTGTTTCAGTGAATAGTCCTAGACCCATATATATATATATATATATATACACACACACACACACACACACAACACACAAACATATATACACACACATATATATATATATATATAAGATATAGATATATAGGTATGTGAGTGCATATGTTTATAGTCATATATATAGATATACGTAGTTTATATATATATATATATATATATATATATATATATATATATATATATATAAATGTATGGGTCTACCTCACAAGGCCGATACATCACAGTGCTGACAGCCCCCCCCCCCTGCTAATTATATATAGTAACTATGAGATCACACAATCCATGGGGAAAGGGAATGTTCCCTCACCAACAATTTTCTAGACAAACTGCTATGGAAAGAGATCAAAAGCACTTTATTGAGTGTTGGAGGAGTCATAACGAGGAAGATCGAGTGCTTGTGGTAGTAGTTGGTATGGAAAGGGTTTTATTGCCAAAATATTTGGATATACTGAAAGTTCTGGCATTATAGGTGGCAGTCTGTGTTTCAGTGCTTGCAGATAAAATCCCTGTAAGTACTAGCGAATGGGACTGACATCATTTTGTGTGCCATTGCTGGTGACTAGTGCATGTGAAGTGTGTCCAACTGCCTTTTTAGTACAGTTATGGAAAGGGTTTTTCATACAGTAACGTGTAGGGCTGAGGTTAAAGCAGTGATGGCAAACATTAGTAAGATGGCACACAGTGGCGAAACATGCCACCCCATCTTTACTAACGTGTGCTAACCCTAACCCTGCTCCTAACTCCAATCCTACTCCTTTATTTTATGAAAAATCCTTTTGTAACATTTCCAGTACTGTTCATACAAAGCAAGCCTGAAGTTAGTGGGAGAACACTGGTGAACCAGTTGCAAAACAAACAAAACTTATGTACTTACCATAATAAATCCATGTTATCTGATTTTTCATCTGGTTGAACTTTGGGTTGCTGGATCCCACCGTGGTACCAATCTTGAAGCCTTCAGTTCCAGGGCTCTAACTCCTGCCCTACTCACAATTCTCTGGCTTCCACCCTATTTTCTCAGATCGAGTTTGCCCCTTGATTAATAATATATAAAAGCACAAACAAAAAACCTTATTCTAAGCAAACATCATCTTATTCCGCTAACTTCTAAGTGGAATGAAAAAAGGCTGTGGCATGGTTATAGAGCACTGGCAGTAATGACTGCTTATTGGCAGGGAAAGCCAAGGTTGACCAGTCTTCAGAGTCTCATTACTGAATTGGGCAGGGGGCTGGAGTAAGGGAAGTTGAACTGGACGAAAATCAGACAATATGACTCCAACATTATGTTAAGTACATAATTTTTGTATCTAATGTTGTCTGTTTTCTTCCAATTCAACTATGGGACAGATTCCCAATCATATAGTCCTAGATGGAATCAAGGAAGGCTATTCCTATGGAGCCAAAGGATGAATGAGATCTGGATTGTTCATCCATCTTATGTGACACAAATGTATGAACTGTTGACCAAGTAGCAGATGCACAGATATCATCAAAAGGGAGTCTGCCCGCAAAGGCTTTAGACATGGCCATAGCCTTTGTAGAATGACCTCTAGGCTTAGATTTTAACGATAAACCCTTTTTATTGTACACAAATATAATACAATCAGATAACCATCTAGACAAAGTAACCTTAGCCACTCCCTTGTCTAATTTTTGTTTGGAAAATGCCACAGAAAGTTGGTCAGACTTCCTGAAAGCCTCATTTCTATGAAGATAAAATCTGAATTGGTGATGGATGCCCAGCATATGAAGCATGTATTCAAGTTTATTAGACGATCGTGCAAAAAGGCTGGTAGATTCATTGCCTGATTTAGATTAGCTGCATATGCCACATTAGGAAGGAAACAAGCATTAGTTCTCAGTGAAACTCGATCCTTAAAAAATACCAAGTACGGAGGTTTGCAGAAAAGTGCTTGCATCTCTGATACTCACTTAGTTGAAGTGAGAGAGACCAGAAAAATTATTTTCCAACATAGGAATTTCAAATCCTCTAATGTTCCTAGCTCAAATGGTGGCTGAATCAATGCTTGCAACATGATAGTAATGTACCAAGGAGGAGCTGGGTCGATGACTGTGGGTCAAAGTAGGAAAGTTTTCTTTAAAAATGCTTTTCAAATTTTCATTGAGGCTGCAGATGAGTTGTTCTGGCCTATGTGAAAGCTAGACATGGCTGTCAACTGCACTTTGATAGTTGAGTAGCTAGACCCGTTGTGAAAAAGTTCTGATAAAAACTCTAAAATGTAAGGAACAGCAGTTGAAAAGGGATCTACACCTTTGGATGATGCTGAAATAGAAAATAATTTCCATTTGCTTTGGTACACCTTGGTGGTGGCTTGTTTTTGAGAAGCTTATAAGATCTGAACAACCAATGAGGAAAGTCTGGCATCTTTGGCTAATGTTAGAAATGGAGAAACCAAGTGGTTAATTTCATGGTTTTCTGATCTGGGTGAGTTAGTCCAGATGGGTGAGACAACAGATCTGGATACTGATCCAATATCCAAAGAGGATGTACTAGAAGAGGCCACAGCAGGGTACCTCATTAACCCTTTTTAGGCATAACCTGGATAACTGGATGGGGAACAGAAAATACACCCCTGGGATTCCACCTGTATCCCTGTTGGACAGGGGCATCAAGTGCTGACTTGCTGGAACATGGGATAAATTCTTGGCTAGGCTTGTATGGGCCTCAGGACCAATAGCCTAGTAACTTCCTATGATCCTATGAATGGAAACCATGTCTGCTGAAGCCAGAAAGGGGCAATTTGGGATCACATTGGCCTTGCACATTCTTGTTTTTTTGTATAAATTTGTTGATTTGAGCCAATGGGTTAAAAACATAAAGGAGACCTGGGGCCACTTGTGAACCAGGGCATTCCTTGGTGACTACCCTATGTGGGGGATGAGGGCAAAGTAAATGCTGCATTTGTGATTTAGATGACACACAAAAAGATCACACTGAGGCTGGCCCCAGTGACTGGATATCAAGTTGGTCACAGCTGGATCGAGGATACATCTGCTCAGTTTGTCTGCTAGAACACTGGACAGACAACCCTGGAATATGAGTTGCTATAAGAAAGCAGAATGAAGACACACCCATTGGCAGACTCTCATGGCTTCATGGCATAAGGGGTAAGAATGGGTTCCTCCTTGTTTCTTGATGTACCAGACTACTGACATGTCTGTCTGTGTACCTGAATCACACCTTTGTGAGGACTGTCCTGAAAATCCTGTGAAGATTACCCCCAACATATGACCATGTGCCCTGAACAGTCTTCCTTTTGAATTGCCCCTACCCTAGAAGGGAAGTGTCCACGGTCGCAAATCCCATTGGGGAACTTGTTCAGAAAAGCCATCCATTTATCACTGAAGAAGACATTATTAAACAAGATATGTGCAATTTGCAGATATGAGTTAGTTTTATTTTGGCATGGAGTGGATGGACTCTGAGACCACTGTACTGCTAAAGTCCATTTAGGAACGCTCAAGAAATATCTGGCAAGTGAGATCATGAATATTGTGGAAGCCATAAGACCCAAAAGGCAAAGAATTAACCTTGCTGGAGGACAGAGGTGTTGAAGAACTTGCGTGGCATGGTCACGGCTATTAATAGGACGTGCTGGAGGGATAGATTCATCACCCAAAGACTCCCTATGCTGTGGAACAAAATCCCGGTATATGTGAGGCAGAGCACCTCGCTGGCCTTGTTCAAGAGAAATCTTGACCAATGGATGGGAGATCGCAGATATAACCCAGGGATTACCTCAGTGTCACTGCTCGACAGAGGCACAGCAAAATAATGGGTATAGTTCCCCATACTAAAGGGGTGGCGTAAGCCACAAAACGATGGGCTAGGCTTGTAAATGCCCTCGGGCAGATAGCCTAGTATGAACCTATGAACCTATGAGACAAAAAGAGAGAACCCTGGAAATTGGAAGATGTGCAATCTGTAAAGTTGTGTCCAGGTAGTATCCAATAAATTCTATCTGTTGAGAAGGTGTGAGCTGGCTCTTGGAAATGTTGACAGTGATCCCTAGCTGCTGCTAAAGTTGGGGTAGTAGGTCCCTCTGGTGCAATAAGGGATGATCGGTTGTAGCTGTGAGTAGCCAATCATCGAGGTATGGGGAAAACATGGATCCCTAATAAGAGCAAGTGTGCAGCTACCACTGCCATGACTCTGGTGAACACCCGGGTGGGCTGTGGTGAGCCCAAAGCTCTGAACTGATAATGACTGTCTCCCAGTTGGGAACAGAGAAACCTCCTTGAATGCTTCTCTATTTTCACATGATAATATGCATCCTTGAGGTCTACCATGCAAATCCAATTGTCTGTATCAGTATAGGCAAAATGGACTGTAGTGTGACCATCTGAAATGTTGTCATCTTTACATACTGATTCAAATGACTCAGGTCTAGAAAGGGCCTGATGTCCCATTTTCTTAGATACTAAAAAGATCTACAAATAGACTTTGGATTCTATCTGGTTTATGGGGACTGGTTGGATGACTCCCTTTTTCCTAGCAGCTTGAAAATCTCTGCTGCCACAAGTTCCCACTGACTGGGTAGGACATTTGGAACTCTTTTCCATTTGACAGGAGAAATGGAAAATGGTACTGAATAATCTCTGGAGATCATATTTAGCACTTACGAATCTGTGGTTATGTTCTGCCAAACCTGTAGGTGCAAAGATTAGTATATCCCCTGACTGTCACTAGAGTATAGCAGTCAGGCAACCTTTCAGAGATGCTGAAAAGGCTTTTCAGAGAATGTTCCACGAAAGCCTTGACTATGAGGTTCACCCTGCCCCTGGGGTGATGCCCATTATTGTTGCCTCCTCCTCTGCCATGAGGAGGTCTAAAGTACAGTTGTGTACACTTACCATAAATGTAGATGTTCGAGTGTATTCACTGTTGCAGTCCTTACTTTGGGTTATCTGCTTGCAGGTAGCCCTCAGTCAGCCTGATTAACAAATTCTTGGGTCCTGCGTCGTTGCTGTCCTTTCTTCTATGACATCAGGTTGTCAGGGGTATAAAATATGCAACCGACGCCATTGCATCAGTTTTTTCTTGCCCCAGATGTCAGGTGCCCTTCCTAATGGGAAGCAATTAAATTAAAAAGTACAATGATATACCTCCAACAAAAAATCAAATACGCCAAAAAGGCTTTTAAGCATAGTAAAGGAAAGTAGAGGTACCGCCAAAAGAAGTAAGGGGGCTGGAGGGAGGGTAACCAGGACTGCAACAGTGAATACACTCGAACATCTACATTTATGCTAAGTGTACACAACTGTACTATGTTCTTCATGTTTCACTGTTGTAGTCATTACATTTGGGTAGATTCCCAAAGCTATGGCTGGGAGGAGGAATTTAAGATAGCATTAGGACCAGCTATAAGGCCCTGCAAGACTGCAGTGGCAAAACCAGCTCTGGATTTAGAGAAAATTGGCAAATGATAATGCTTGGTGAAGGTATGCACAGAGCTCCAGGTACCAGCTTCTAGGATGTCTCTGGTAGGGGTGCCTCTGAGAAAGGCTGTAGAGGTAGATGCAGCCCTGGTGGAGTGAGGTCTGATCCCCTGGGGGATATTTTTTCCATGGTGCTTATAGCAGAAATGAATACAATGGCTTATCCATTTAGAAATTGTTTGCTTTGAAATAGCCTTCCCCTCTGCCCCTGCAGCAAACTCCACCAGCATTTGTTCAGATTTCCTTTGAGGTTTAGTCCTGCCCAAGTAGAATCTAAGTTGTCTGTGCACATCCAAGGAATGCAGTATCCGTTCCCCTTCGTTCTGTGGATTGGGAAAGAAGGTTGGCAAATGAACAGACTGATTAAGAGCCACACTGGATACCACCTTGGGCATGAAGGATGGATTGGTTCTAAGGGACACCCCATCCGCATGAAAGTTGATGAAAGGCTTCACTGCCATAAGGGCCTGTAATTCAGATACCCGTCTAGCTGAAGTGATTGCTAAAAGGAAAGCTGTTTTCCAAGAAAGAAGTGTTAAGTCTGCAGTAGCAGCTGGCTCGAAAGGAGGTAGAGTGAGTTTCTCCAGAACAAAGTTAAGGGAGGTCTCATATTTTTGGCCCCTCTGAGGAACTTCTTGAGCAGTGGATGAGAAAAGAGGGGATGTTCTGTGCTATAATGGGCTGAAATGGCTGAGGTGTGGATTTTAGGCCCTTGTGAAGCATCTCAGTTAAGTATTGTGAAATCTGAGGTAAATTGGGCGCTGCTGTGCTCATCCCTTAAGATTGGTTCCAGGCACAGAATCTTTTCCATTTTTCAGCATAATATTTTTAGTACTAGGCCTCCTTGCCTCTAAAATGACATCCATCACAGGTTTACTGAGGGATGGTAGAGGAGAGATTATGTAATTAGCCAGGCTGCAAGGTTCAGTGTCAGAAGCTGAGGGTGCAGAATCTGGTTTTCCTGCTGGGACAACAGGGAAGGAGTCCGAGGCAGGTGCCATGGGGATAACCATGACATACTACGCAGGAGGGGGTACCAGTGTTGGCGTGGCCAGTCTGGAGCAATCAAAATCATCCTTGGTTTGTCCTGTTTGATTTTTAGTAGTACTTTGGGAAGCAGAGGCAGAGGGGGAAGGCATAGACTGATAGGTTTTTCCAGCTGAAGGACAGAGCATCCACTTTCCAGGCTTGCTTGTGGGGAGTCCTTATGCAAAATTTGTCCAACTGGTAGTTCTGGGGAGAGGCAAACAGGTCTATATCTGGGCTCCCCCATTTGCTTGTCAACATGTTGAAAATCCTTGGTTCCAGTTTCCACTTGTGTGCGTCCATGAGGTTTCTGCTTAGTCTGTCTGCCAGTGTATTTAATTTTCCTGGCAGGAATTGAGCTTGTAGGTGCACTTGGTAGCTCAAGGCTGTGTTCCACAATGCCATGGCTAGTCTGCAGAAGGGGTAAGAATGTGTACCCCCCTGCTTGTTTATGTACCACATAACAGTGGTGTTGTCCGTCTTTACCAAAAGTTGTCCTGGAAGAATGTGGTCGTTGAAGGCTGTCAGAGCATTCTGTACAGCTAACATTTCTTTTTGATTGATATGCAGGTGCATTTGACTTGGGTTCCATTTGCCCTGAATGCACTTCCCTGCCAGGTGAGCGCCTCATGCATAGTCTGATGCGTCTGTTGTTAGGGTTTGGGTGGCAGGGGGTGGTGTGAAAGGTAGTCTCTTGTTTTGGTAGCAGGCCTCTGCCCACCAAAGGAATTCTAGGCATAGGCAAGGTATGATAGGAATCTTTGCTTCTAGATCCTGAGAATGTTGACACCATAGGCTTTTTAGATACCACTGTAGTTTCCTCATATGCAGTCTTGCATATGGAATTAGTAGAATGCAGGAGGCCATGAACCCCAAGGCTTGCAGTATTTGTCTTGCAGATAGCAGGGTTTTTGTGGCCACTAGTTTGAAGTAGGTTGCCAAATGAATTTGTTTCTCTGGCGTCAGGTATGTCATCTGGGAAGTTGTATTCAAGCTTGCTCCCAGGAATATAATTTGTTGACAGGGTACCAGGTGTGATTTCTTTTAGTTTATGGTGTACCCCAGACAAGTTAGAACCCTTTGTACAAAGGCCAGATGATTCATAAGTATGTCCTGGCTTTCGGCCTGAATTAGGCAATTGTCCAGGTATGGGTATATTTGAATATTTCTTTGCCTGCAAAATGCAATAACTGGAGCTAGGCGCTTTGTGAATACCCTGGGTGCAGTAGATAAGCCAAAGGGCAGTGCAGAGAACTCATAGTCTGTGTAGCCTGCTTTGAAGCGTAGGTATCTTCTGCAAGATTCCCTGATTGGGATGTGCAGGTATGCTTGTTTTAAATCTAGTGTTGCCATCCAGGCATCTTTGCCTAGCATAGGAAGTAACTGGTGAAGAGTCAGCATCTTGAATTTTGGAATTTCCAAAAAGGTGTTTAGAGTAGACAGGTCCAGGATAGGATGCCATGAATTGTCTTTTCTGGGTACCAGGAAAAGTCTCGAGTAGAAACCTTGTCAGTTTTCCTCTTCCAGTACCAGTTGAATAGTCCCCATGCTTAAGAGAGAAAGTACTTGTTTTTGGGCCTCTGTCCACTGATTTGGGGGTAGGGCCAGCCACCCGCTTGGTGTTGGCAACGTGTGGATGTGAAATCTGTATCCCTGGGACACCATATTTAAAATCCATTTGTCCTGGGTAATGAGTTCCCAGTTCTTTGCATGAAGAGCAATCTTTCCCCCCAAAGGGGCAGTCAGTTGATAAGGGCTTGGAAATTTTAAACGGAAGTCATTGAGACAGTTTAGCATAAGGGGGAGTATTATTACTCCCAGATTTGGAAGAGGAGGCCCCTCCACTGCTTAGTCCTGTGTGTCCCCTGGGACAGAAACCTGGGGCTTTTGCTGTGTCTGGGTTTGGCTTGAGAAGACTTGGAAGGGGCTGGAAAGGACCAGTTCTTACAGGGCCAGTGCCTACTAAATCTAGGAGGCTGAACTTGTAAGAAATATTTAACAGTTTGCATAGATTTAGCTTTATTTTCCATCGTTTTAAGAACTTCCTCAGCCTGGTTGCCAAACAGGTGGTCCTGATTTAAGGGAGCATCCAACAATTTAGCTTTAACATGATCAGGCAAAGATTGCTCCTTTAACCAAGCATGCCTTCTGAGCACAGACCCAGTAACAGCAGCCCTGCAAGAGGCCTCTAATGAATCAAAACCACATTGCAAAGTATGTTTTCCAACTTGTTCAGCAGAATGCATTAAATCTTGTAATTCTTTATTTTCCACACAGTCAGGAATCAACATCATTTTCTGTTTAAGCAGTCCGATAACATGTTGCTGATACTTTAACATATGAAACTGGCAGTTTAAAGCCCTAATGGCCAAGGTTGCAGAAGTGTAAACCTTCTTACCCCATCTATCCAGTGCCCTGGAGTCTCTATCAGAAAGAGTAGGATTTTTAGCAGTAGAAGCCTTAATGCCCTTGGGCCCCTGTGAAATAGTCTCTGGATCCGCAATAGGATTTTTAAAAAGGAACTTGTGTGACTCGGATCTGTCAGGTTTTCTGGGAGCAAGAGGCAGGGAATCAGGGGCCAAACTAGATTCCAAAAAAGCATCAATTTTAAATTTGCCATTTTGGATAGCGTCCAAATGGACCCCAGAGGGGGTGATTTTAAAGGAATGCTTTCCTACAAAGAAATTTGGTGGCAACTCTACACTGACGCTTCCATAACACCAGGGTTAAATGATTACATAACGATCAAGCCTTTTTTGAATATAGCTTGACCTTTTTGAATATAGCTTGACCAGTATACAACTGACATGTTTCATTTTGTTTAACAATTCAGTCATTTTATTGAGCATTTTGCATAGGGATGCACTAAGGTGTTTTATTAAGTAATTTTAATACAGTGAATAAGTATGTTATGCACACAGTACCCATATGTATGCACATGTTTTTATGATTATAAGATTTATTATGTATGTAATTGGTTAACAGGGGTATTTTTAGTAAGGTTTTTTTCAGTAGGGTTTTTGGCTAGGTGCATGTTCTTTTAAATGTAGTGCTTTTGGCACCTAAAAGGTTATTTAAAATGCCAACAGTTCTCTGTACATCGTTCTGATGAAGCTTGCTTTGATGCGAGTGAAAGCGCACAACCAGTTGGATTATTGTTACAATAAATCTGTGTATTTTTACAAGTATTTGAGGAGATTTTTATTCATCTACATTGTGGCTCACTTTTTTGGAGTTTGGCGTTTCATGACACTGAGGACAAAGCATTCTTTTCCTGTTGTACTGTCGTTGGTCTACAGAAAGCTTTTGTGCTTTATTTGAGTTCGGGTAGTTTACCTCATAGAGTCTGATCGGGATGCCTCTCCACTTTCACCACCCTGCTTAGAACGAGGAGAAATGGCTAAGGTTCAAGCAGAGCTGGCAGAATTGATAGGTGAAGTGAGTAAATTAACTCTTCTATTGACTAACATTGGTTACAGCGTTGCCGGCAGCTGTAACATTGTGGCCAGTAGCGGAAAGTATCCGCTAGCACTTTTAGCTAACAATGGTGTTCCTACTCCTGTTCTTGAAGGAGCACATAATGACAGTTTGGACAATATCAACAAAACATCTACTAGTATCCAACAGTCACCTGGAATTCCAAATGGACAAGGGACAGCATGTAGACATGTAAATTCGATTGATTTACCAGTTATTATACTGCCCACGGAACAGCACTAGGCTGGGTATATCTGATTTTACATTCGATTTTTCTTTTGGCGACTCTGAAGAAGAAGCTAAGCGTACAGGCACTAAACCTAAAAGAATGTTGCCTAAAAAGACTTATGCTCAAACCGATAGTGGAGCTTCTATCGGTAAAGGTACTGTTAAACACATTAGAAACACCCATTTTGACTGACAAGCTGTATAATAATGTTAACAACCCTTTAAAAAAAATTCCTGGACACAAATTGTATATTTGATAACAGGACTATGGACAATGAGTTAGGAAGAACATCAGTACCTAAAGGTACACTTAGAGATCTTATTTTTTCCTTGGGTAAAAAATTCAATATTATTAACAATTTGAAGTTAGATAATGCCTACCTTATTAGATGTACTGAACTGAAAATAGTCCCTATGGGACTTAGATTGTTTAAACATCCCATGGGGATTGAGTTATCGGAGGATATTAAGTCTGAATTTAATTCATTTTTTGACCAACGTGGTATACAATTCATGCAGTTGTTAATCAAGTTCAATGATGAGAAGTTGGTCAAATATATGCATGAAGTGGAAAAGATAAATGAAATGATTAGAAGTGACTTATTATTCCCACAATGGGGAAAAACTGTATGTCAAACAGTTCAATACGGCTGACAGTATTATTAAAAAAGCGTACAACCGAAAGAGTAAAAAACTCTATAGAGACACTGAGCAGTACAACAAGGGTAGAGTATATTTTTGGGATAAGAACAATGTCAACTACAATGATATTAAGTATACACATACAAATACATTTGATAATACTAATTCAAACTATACACATCAAAGGGAAGAGAAACCACATTTTTATGACGAGGACAAAAGGGGAAAACAACGAGACTGGAAATGGGGAGGGAATTGGAGAAAACATCACCCTCAGGAAAATCAAGGGTACCAACAGTACACAAGGGAGTTGAAAGGCCCAGATATGAGGGAAGAAATGAGGTATTGATTTCAACCAACAATACTAATTGTGATATCGGAGAGAGTATTGTTAGAGATGGCATTACAAATTCATTTAAAAATTTCAACATTTACAATTATACTGACTTTTCACTGAATATTTCTCACTTTGACCTACTTTCAAAAGGGATGAAATACATCCCTACTACTAAATTTAGATTAGTAGACTGTCTTAGTGAGTTCAAAAAATATATCAGGAAATTGAATTTAGCCATCATGTTTAATGATACTATAGACTCCCAAGTGCACCAAAAGAAGGAATCCAAAGTACTGAGGAAAAAAAGCAACTATGTGCCCCCTATGCATCCCATTATTTCTATTTATGATAAGTCTGTTACTCAACAGATTTATCAGTTGCAGAACCATATCAGTGGTACCAGGACCAATTTAAATCTTTCAAAGGATGAATACAGGGTTTTACAAGAACTAAGGAATGACAGGAACATCAGGGTTATGAAACCCGACAAAGCGGGTGGTATTGTAATTTACGACAGTATGGAATATGCTTCCAAAATGCATGATCTATTACATATGTCAGGCAACTATGAAATAGTTTCTTTGAATGAAATCAATATAGCCTACAGGAGTATAGACATGCATTTGGAAGAATTCTTGATTGACAAAAGAATAACAGAGGACACATATAAGTATCTTAAGTTTGAACATCCTACACTGCCATCCCTTGTTGGGATTCCCAAAGTGCATAAAAGTATTGAAAACCCTCCCTTTAGACCTATCATTTCAGGTAGTAGATCTAAAACATTTCCCATGGGATCTGCCGTCGATGTTTATCTTAAACATATTTATAATAAAATTCCCCATTTAGTAAAAGATTCCTGGGAATTTTTGAAAAACTACCTGGTACACCTTTGGAAAGATGATTTACTGTTTGTTACTATAGATGTTATTGATCTATTTTCTTGCACTCCCAAAGATGAAGGGTTAGAAGCCTTTGCTAATAGTATTAGGAAGTACGCTGATATAGAATGGGACACAGCGTGTTTGATTTTGGATATGATGTCATTGGTATTAGAACACAATTACATCTATTATGAGGGAGAATATTTCAGGCAAACCAAAGGTGTAGCTATGGGAGCAGCATGTGCTCCCATATACGCCAATTTGGTTATGCTTGAGTGGGAAGAAACTATGGTTTTCAAGAGTGAGGATATAAAAAACATCAAATATTACTCCTGATACCTGGATGACATCTACATCTTGTGGGATGGTTGTGCTAATACTTTAGAAAAATGTTTGGAATATTTAAACCAGAGTAGTGATTTCTTAAAATTTACATCATTTAGCAGCAATGAAGGTATTCCTTATTTAGATACATATATCCCGAAAGGAGAAAATGGCTTTAAATCTAGACTATATAGGAAAAACACTTTTTCTAATAGTTACCTTGAATTTACTAGTAACCACCCTAGGAATTTATTTATCAACGTATATAAAGGAGAACTTATACGTGCCATTAGAATAACTTCGCTGCACTCATGAGATGCTAAAAGAAGTGTCATTTATCCCTTCCTTATTCAGTAACAGAGGATATGATGCAAATATGAAGACTAAAGTGAGCAAAACAGTCGCTAAGGAATGGGGAAGTAAATATATCCCTTTATTAGGTTATAACTATTATAACAAAGTCAACAGTAGTAATAAACAGGACAATCTTACAAAAGCTGGTACAACACTTGGTAGAGCTTGTGTTCTAGAATTTGGTCCACATATAGGAAAAGTAAAGAAAATTATGGTCAATAATTGGAACATTATTTTAGTAGACCAGGATATCGCCAACATTTTGGGGACCCAACCTTTGTTTGTGAATAAAACGGGACGTAACATAAAGAGCTACCTCGAGAGAGGTCATTTGTTTAACATTCCTAGTCACACGTTTACTAAAAAATGTGGAAGTTGTAAGCAATGTTATGCTATTTTACAAGAAGGTAGGATTACATCAGAGAATGTGAATAGGACTAATATTAGATTTCAACAAGGTAATTGTAATACTAAAATGGTTATATATTTAGCCAAATGTACTGTCTGTCCAGGATTTTATATTGGAAAGACAGAAAGGAAATTCAATAAGCGTATTTATACACATTTGTACAGCATTAGAACTAAGGATGATAAAAATGCCCTATACAGGCACATTAATAAGTGTGGGGACAGACACAATTTTAAATTCACCATTTTGGATAGCGTCCAAATGGACCCCAGAGGGGGTGATTTTAAAGGAATGCTTTCCTACAAAGAAATCTGGTGGCAACTCTACACTGACGCTTCCACAACACCAGGGTTAAATGATTATATAACGATCAAGCCTTTTTTGAATATAGCTGGACCTTTTTGAATATAGCTTGACCAGTATACAACTGACATGTTTCATTTTGTTTAACGATTCAGTCATTTTATTGAGCATTTTGCATAGGGATGCACTAAGATGTTTTATTAAGTAATTTTAATACAGTGAATAAGTATGTTATACACACAGTACCCATATGTATGCACATGTTTTTACGATTATAAGATTTATTATGTATGTAATTGGTTAACAGGGGTATTTTTAGTAAGGTTTTTTCAGTAGGGTTTTTGGCTAGGTGCATGTTCTTTTAAATATAGCGCTTTTGGCGCCTATAAGGTTATTTAAATGCCAACAGTTCTCTCTACATCGTTCTGATCAAGCTTGCTTTGATGCGAGTGAAAGAGCGCAATCAGTTGGATTATTGTTACAATAAATCTGTTTATTTTTACAAGTATTTGAGGAGATTTTATTCATCTACATTGTGGCTCACTTTTTTGGAGTTTGGCGTTTCATGACACTGAGGACAAAGCGTTCTTTTCCTGTTGTATTGTCATTGGTCTACAGAACGCTTTTGTGCTTTATCTATGGGGGTAGAGAGAATTCTGTCTGGCTTTTTGGGTATAGGCTCCCCCACGTCAGGCTCCTTCCATGTCCGGTGAGCCATCAAATCAATGAGAAGATCAAACAGCAGCAGCACCCAGGAGATAGATGAGCCAGAGCCAAAGGCTTCCAGGAGCACAGACTCATCAGGAGAAGGGCTAATTGTGGACCATCTGCCTCTCTGTTTCATCAGTTCCAGATTCTTGACAAATGTGGCATCCTCAGAGGGGGATCTTGTGGATCCTTCCCCTAAGTCCGTGTCTTCAGTGACAGACTCAAGTCCAAGTGTTTCAGTTTAAATATCTGTTTCCTACTAACCTACTGAGGGGGAGGGTTCAGAATCAGACTGAGAGCTAACATAGCAAAAAAACTGGGAAGCCTGTCAGACAGACTATCCCTGTCTGACAGAAGGATGAGAAACAAAAGCTGATCTAAGATGGGGTTCAGATGGCACCAGTCTTGAAGATAGCACCTTTTCCTTCTGCATCAACAGTACCCAATGGAAATCCTTGAAGGCTGAAAAAGCCACCAGCTCCACAGGTTGCCTCCTGTCCTCGGACATGATGGAAACCTTGGAACCGATGGTTCTTGATATGGAGGTTGATCTCAGCACCGAACTATCTAGCACCAAAGCTCTGAGGGGGAAGGTATAGCTTCGGAAACTTTGAGGTTGAACCCTCCCCCAAGCCTTGACACCAAAACTTTGGCTCAGAGACTCTTCAGGATCTAAGCACATTGGACCCAAAAGAAGAGAACTAGTCAGTGAAGTTACCTAAACTATCAGCTCTGACAAAGGTGCTCAGAGGCAATTCAGGCCTGAAACTACCAGTGCTAATGGGCAAACTGTTACTGGAAAATAGCACAGAGGAGGGGTAGATGGACCAGCACTCTGCACATTTCCAGAGGACAGCATCAAGAAAACCCCATCTGCATCCTGAGAAATTGCATCCTGAGAAATTTTTTCATCATTCTGTCAAAGTCCTGGTCGGTCAAACTCTTCGAAGACTGGGGCAACTCTAGTGATGGTGGTCTGGAAAAGCACTTCTCCTGAAGTACTGAAGAATGAAGTCTGAGGCTGATCAGTTCCAATGAGAACTGAGGCCGAGTCAGAGACACATGGGATCAAAAGAATGTCAACTCCAATAGCCTTGGTACTTTTGGATATGATTCCGAAGTCAGAGAGGGATCCAGAGACCTCTTATGAGAATTACTGGAGTTCCCTTATTTTCCTTAGATTTTTCCTTGTTTCTGTCAGCATTCGCTTTCTCCCTAGATTTCTTGTCTTTATCAGTGGGAGAAGAAATGGATGAAGAAGATGTAGGGGCATCAGAACCAGTCTGAGGATGGAGAAGTCCCTCGATAATAATCTTTTCATGCCTGGTTTGCAATGCTCTAGCACTAAAAGAAGCACAGGCTTGACATGAAGTGTCTAAATGTGTTGACAGCAAACAATATATGCAGAGGGAGTGAGGGTCTTGAGGGGGGGGGGCAGGTTATACCTGCACTCCATACATTATTGAAATCCTTGACTATCAGCCGTAACAGTAAAAACACACAAGGAAAAGACTAGCTGACTAGACCTAACCTACTTAGACACTAACTACAACAATTTAAAGTCAACAATTATTAACACTTCTATAAACTACATAGAAAATATTTAGAGAAATATTTAGAAGAATCCTAAGTACAACACTTATTCTTTCGGCTGCTCCTGTTAGGGGTCGCCACAGTGGATCATCTGTTTCCATTTCTTCCTGTCCTCTGCATCTTGCTCTGTCACACCAACCACCTGCATGTCCTCTCTCACCACCTCCACAAACCTTATCTTAGGCCTTCATCTTTTCCTGTTACCTGGCAGCTTCATCCTTAGCATCTTTTTCCCAATATACTCTGCATCCCTCCTCAGCACATGTCCAAGCCAACGTAATCTTGCCTCTCTCCTCTCTGGCTTTGTCTCCAAACCTTCCAACCTGGGCTGACCCTCTAATATACTTATTCCTAATCCTGTCCACCCTTGTCACACCCAGTGCAAATCTTAACATCTTTAACTCTGCCACATCCAGCTCTGACTTCTGCCTTTTTGTCAATGCCATTGTCTCCAACATATAAAACATAGCTGGTCTCACTACCCTCTTGCAGACATTCCCATTCACTCTTACTGGTACTCGTCTGTCACAAATCGCTCCTGACACTCTTCTCCACCCACTCCTTCCCGCCTGTACTCTCTTCTTCACCTCTCTTCCACTCTCACCATTACTCTGAACTGTTGATCCCAAGTATTTAAACTCATCCATCTTCGCCACCTCTACTCCCTGCATCCTCACCATAATTCTTGAAACAAGAGTTATGTAGGCAGAAGTGAACAAAGTACCACAAAGGATACAAATTATTGGAGCCCTCAGAAGCATGACCAAACACCTCAGGTGGCAAATGAGATCTGAGGTAATAGGGTGGAGGCCAGGGAATTGTGAGTAGGGGAGGACTCAGAGCCCTGGAACTGAAAGCTTCAAGACTGGTGAAAAAGTCAGATCCAGTTGGATCCAACAACTCATAAATGAATCAGACGAAAAGAGACAACCACTGGATCTATTTCTTTTCCTTTTCTGAGTGGTTGAAGTTTTGATCCTTTCATTTGTTTGGTAAGTATGTTTTCTACGTTTCGATGCTTGTGCGCATTGATGCAGCAATATATAAGTGTGTGCGTGTGTGTGTGTGTGTGTGTATATAGAGATTAATATATAAGAAAGTATCACACTACACTGCGGAGGAGGAGAAATTTACTAGCCCTCACTGTTGTGTGACCTTGGTCTGTTTCATAACAACTGGTCAATTCACAAGGCAATTCACCAGGTTTAACAATTGTTTTGTAGCTGCAAAAAGTATGTTTTGGTATTTCTCTACAGAAACACACACACATATCCACAAAGATAGGCAAAATTTAATACTTACATCCTGATTATTGACCCTGAGGCAGCTGCCCTACTTGATGCTTCAAGAGCATCAAAGCCAGAATGTAGTGTGTTTAGCAACCTGAGCACTACTGTCGCAAAGTTCTAACAGCACTTTATGGACAGCCTTTCGCTACACCCCCCCTCCCGTTTTCTGTTTCATCTGCTCCAGCAGGGATTCCTGGAATAACCACATGAAAATGGCAATTCAAAACTCTCAAAGCCAGAATAGCTGCTATATGAACCAACCCCCCAAATCTGTCCCCTGTCCTACCCTCCTTGTCACTGGGCAAAGAAGTCTTCCAGGTGTTGCCCTTGGCTCCCCTGGACAATGAGGAGACCACTTTGAGATCTACCACTAGACTTCTAAAAAGTTGTTTGTGAGAATCCTGAACCCAGTAAAAATAGTAAGGTTTCCTGGGGGCAGGTGGGGTATAATTTAGGATTCATGGAGGTGTCCTGAATGACATCATCCACTACCTCAAGGACTACAGGAATAGCCAGGTGTTTATGCTCGGGAAATCAAATAAAGTCTCTGAACCCTTTCTTGGATTGAAGGTAGTCCTGAGCTTCCCCAAATGAAAGACTCTCTCATCCTGTGTGCAGACTCTCCAAAGGAACAAACTTCAGGTGATGAAGCTGAGGCAAGAGTGTCATCTGACTCAGAGTTGGCCACATATGCCAACTCATCATCATTGGAGTTGTAGGAATCAGGGGACACCTGACATGAAATTTCTCTCTCTCTTTTGGCAGATGTTTCTTGGACGGGGTCCTGCCAGGGTCCAGGTGTCTGGATCTCACGAAAGCCACAAGATCTTCAGTTAATCTGATAATGTCCCACGGGTAGACCTGTAAGAGTGTTTGAGGCCCAGCAGCTAGGCTGGGGTAAGCCTATAGCAACCTTCAAATGTTCAGTCTTGGGGCTGTCGATGGTAGGAGCTAGAGCAGGCCACATACATCCAGTCTGCTAAGATCTCCAACCTGCTGCTTCAGGGAATTCCCCCCCCCGAACAATCTCAAATAAGAGTCAGAGGCCTGCTCCGACCTTCTGGCTCTGGACTTGTATGACTCCCTAATTAACTTGACTCAAGCTGATATCGATGGGGCCAATGACATAAGGGTCTCCAAAGGGGTGTTGCCAGAGGCCATGGACACACACACAGTTCAGAAATGGGTTGAAAAAGTGTCTCTCCTTCTTTCACAATCTCCTGCCTAGGCAGACTATGAAATAAAGAAAAATTACCATCTGGCTCCCTAATGACCCTCAGATGCTTCTCCTTCCTTTTACAAGGGAGTTCAGTAGCAGGACCGTTCGATGCCATAGCGTGTGGGAACCAGTGACACTCCTTTTCCTTATCTAATAATTTCTGGAAGGATTCAGCACTATATTTTATAGTTCTAGAATTAAAGTACATACAACTGTGGACAACCTGGCATGTTGCACTCTTTTATTTTTCTGCATGGGTCCAGGGCATAAGTCACAGTGAGTGATCTGTTTTTCACAATTCACACAAACATTAGTCTTAGCAGATATCAAATGAAATGTAGTATAAGCAGCAAAGAACAATTAGCTCAACAGCTAAGCACTTAGCTTTAGATGTGTAAACCCTGGCTTTCTGAGCAAGCAATGAACTAAAGGGAGGATATTTCAAGCTTCAAAAGCAAGAAAGAACTGAATAAATGGCATTTGCCAATGTTCCTTTGTCAAACGACTTCTTGATGTTAGGAGACGGGACATCTGACGGACCAAGAGATGCAGGGAAAAATCTCTGTTGTTTGGGCCACCCAAGGATTTCCAGGCTAGGAAATTCTGTTATTACTGCCACAGTGAACCATGAGGAGCATTTATGAATTTTATCTGCATTAATTGAAATTATCACTTTGGCTTTGTACCATTAACTGTGTTTGCATGGGTTATAAAATACGGGTCTATATTATAAGATTGACGGTTGAAAACATCGAACACCATATGGTCGATGTTTTCAAACATCAAACTTATAAAAACAAAAAAGAGAAAAAAGTACCCTAACGGGTTTAAGCGGGGGGCAAGACCCCCTACATCCCCTACACCCCCATACTTAAATATACCAACTCCAAGACTGCACTACATTGCAGTAAATGGAAATCTCCCCTTGCAGAGATTTCCATTTACACGTTTGAAGTTGTGCGCTTTCGCTATTCTCGTATCGATAATATCAGCTTCGATATTGTCGGCTTTTGAGAATATAATATAGACCCATAAAATACTATACATGCAAAAGAAATGCTCTCACTAGATACCCAGTGCAAATGTGCTTTGCCCAGATGGAAAAACTTAAACTGAAAAATACATAGATAAATACATCCATGAAGACGGTCACTGCTGTATTTGAGAAGGTGACTGATCTGTAGATGAACTGGCTAGGAATAGTGTAAGTAGTTGTACGTTTGCTGGAACAAGCCAAAGCCAAACCAAACCAAAGGGTCCCACAGAAGTCATTTCATAGTAGAATATGCTACAAAAAAGAATGTTTACCTAGAAAACCTTTACTTTGCTGACAATAAAATGGATGAAGTGCAGTACAAATATTAGTTATTCATGTACACGTCAAGTGAATATTGCTCTACAAATCCAAACATGAAGACTACAACAAGATTATATCCAAATAAGTATTTCCTTCAAAGCCAGTACATTAGTCACCTACTTTAAGACATGAGCTTTACAAGGGAAAACATTTTAAAATGTCTTTATTTACACCAAACATTACACAGTCAATTATAAAACAGAAAACAAACCATTACAATTGTTTTCTCCTTTTTAATATTTTTGTCTTAACAATTATTCAATTAAACTTTACACAGATTGCCAAAACCCTGCCTTCCCTGAATATCACTCCTCCTGGACATTATTCTGTATGTATTGTTCCCACAGATTCCATCTAATTCTATGTAGTTTAAGTCCTTCCCTCTTCTAAAGATCTCCCACCTTAAAGTTATTTTATCTCATTTATATCATATAACACTTCTGTTACACCTGTATTTATTTTTGATTTCCATCTCTTTAGAATTGCTTTTTTGGCAGCCAACAGCATTAAACTTAGTAGGGCTTTAACTATGTCTAGACAATTCAGTTTCTATATCCATGCTCAAAATAATCAGTTCCTTAGTTAAAATAACTTGCAACCTCAACATTTTTGACCAAGTACACTGTAGGGAATTTTTAAAATCTATCAACTTGTTGCATTCTCAGATATCCCTCTCTTACACATCACACCTCTAGCAACTGTTGTCTACCTGTAGGAATATTCTCGGAAGTTTACTTCAGGTATACCTTTGCAAACACTTCCAAACAAAATCCTAAGCCTTCTAGATTTTTCTTCCATACTTGAGATACAAATATTCTCCCATTGTTTCTTTGTATACTGCCTTTACATTTTCATTTCCCAATCTTTTCTAACCACATTGGATTGATTCTTACAGTTTTATGCATTATTTAGTATGCCCAACTAATTATTCATTTTTTACCACAGTTTCTGTTCCAGACATGACTATAAATTCAATCAGAGCTGGTCTTTCATTTAACACTCCCCTAATCCCTTTCTCTATGGCTATAATCTGCTATAAAACCCTGGTAGAAAAGGCAGTCTCCAGTCCATAGTCCAAACTTCTGGTTGGCCTTAACTCACATCATGACTTTTCCCTCCCAATACCTTGGATCATTTATTAATTTTCTCCAATAACTTCAAGCTTCCTCTTGCATATTTTATTATTATGCCCCAATTAAAGTCATCCCTATTGGTTAAAATCTCTTTTTTCCACTCACGTGTTGGCTTAGTTCTCAAAATATTTTCTGCTACTTTGCACATATAACATTCTGTACATTGGTTACTGTTCTCCTTAAGTGCCTGCATCTGAAATCCCTCTCTCCCCCTTATTTTGTTATGCCCCCCATTTCAAGATCATTTCTTTCTCCATTTATTTGTAGTCTTCTACTTGTTGTGCTACATACAGATGCCTTAACAGTGTAGCTTTAAAGTATCCCTTCAACTCTAAGCCACCATGTTCTGTGGGGAGAAACAGCTTATCCCAATTAACTATTACCATCTTTCCCTCCTAAATAAATTCCTTCAATTCTTTATTGATTATAGTCCATAGCTTATTGTCTGGTTGAAAAAACTATGCCTGACTTGTACACAATACTAAAGGGACTAGAAACATTTTCACTGTTTCCACATTAGTACATATATCCATAATCAAGTGCTTCCAACTTTTCACTTTTTGTACAGCTTCTTTTTAGTCTATTCCCACATATTTAGTTGCCATAATAAAATCCTTATTTTATCCAAATACCGACTGAACATGTCCCCATAAATATGGGTATTGCTGAACCAATTAATGTGTGGGGAAAGTACAATTGTGTAAATTAAATTCACCACAACAATAGAGGTTTGAATGATCATTGTTGCAGTAGCCCTAGCTATATTGGTTTATATCCTGCCAAGCATATAACAGCTGGCCAGCTTCCAAAGCTTCAGGGCACTTCCATGCACCCACACTGAGTTGAGCTGACTAACAGAGAAGTTTACATATGAAGCCCTTCAGAGCTTTCCTGCCAGCAGAGCGAGAGCTGCTGAGAACTGAAAGAACAATGCTAGGAGCAACAAAAATAAATATTCATATCCTGGCATAAAAAGCACACCAAAAACAAAAGCACACCAAAAACAAGGGAGGTGAAGGAGTGAGTGGTTACTGTTGTGGTGATCATTCAAACATCTACTACTATAAGTTATGCTGCTGCTGTTAAATAATACTGTTGCTAAGTTTAACTTACACAGCTGTACTATCTTCATCATACTGATCACTGCTGCAGTAGCCTTAGCTATAAAGGTAGATTACTTTAGCTAACTACAGTTGAGAGGTGGAAGGAGTACAGTCCAGGAGCCCCTGGAGAATGGTCCTAGTAAAGCCTGATCTGGACCTAAAGAAGAAATCAAGCTTACAGTGCTTTGCAAAAGTATGCATGTACAGAGAACCAAGTAGTAGCTTCTAGGATCCAACCTCTTCCAATAAGCCACAGACAAAGCCAACACCCTACTACAGTGGGCCTTAACCCTGCATGGAACACTTTTGTTAAGGTGAGTAATAACCTTAGTTAACCACTTGGAAACAGTCTGCTTTGACACAGGTTGTTCCTTCTTAACTTCACAAGAAATGAACAATTGATCAGAATATCTGAAAGATTTAGTGCTGTCAAGGTATTACCTGAGTTGTCTGTGGACATCCAAAGTATGGAGTATCCCTTCTTCCTCATTTCCAGGTACAGGAAAGAAATAAGAGGAAATGGATAGTTTGGCTTAAAGTAACCTTGGATACCACTTTAGGCATAAAAGAAAGATTAGTTCAAAAAGATACCCTGTCCCTTGTGTAAAATGAGAAAGGGTTGACTCACAATAAGAGCTTACAACTCAGGTACCCTTCTTGCTGAGGTCAGAGAAATATGTAAAACTATTTTCCATGTTAAGAACCTCAAGTTGGACAGATTAGTTTGTTTAAACAGAGCAAGTGTTTGCTACTCTAACACAAAATTAAGATCCCAAGGAGGGGTTACCGGTTTTCTTGGATGCCTTTTATGCAAATCCCATTTCAAAAACATTTTGATATGAGACTGTCTTAAAAGAGGAGGATCCATGGATAAAGATGGTGAAATGGCTGTTACATTAATCTTGACAGTGGAATAAAAAATGTCATAGGATAGTTACTCATACAAATAATGTAGAAACAGAGAACAACTAGCCCTGACTGGGTGCTGGTTGTTGTCACCAACCATAACACATTTTCTATTTGCTAATATATGATTTTCCAATAGAAGGGTTTCTTGCTTCTATCAGTACCTGTTATCCTCTCTAAACAGGTGCCTAAAAGGAATCATGACTCTATCATCCAGACATCTGCTGAAGCTGATTAATGTCAGGGTGTATCAAACACCCTTGGTTCTTGTGTGAGTAGATCCAGTCTGAGAGGAAGCTTGCAGTAATTGCCCCTTGGCCATTTCCAAAAGAAGTGAAAAACATGGTTGCCTGTGCCAGAAGGAAGTCACCACAATTAACTTGGGGGCTTCCTTCAGAATCTGCAAAAGTACTCTGGACATTAGTGGAAAGGGTGGAAAAGCATATAGGAATACTCCTGTCCAAGGAAAAGAAAATGCATCTACCTTCCAGGCTTTCTTTCATGGAGTCCTGGAATAGGAATTTGCCAGTTAATTGTTTGGAGAGTAGGCAAAGAGGTGTACATGACCTACTTCCCATAGATCAATCAAATCCTGGAAGAACCCCTGATCTAATTTCCGGTCATGAGAACCCCTGATCTAGTTTCCGGTCATGAGAGTCCGCCCTGATCTTGCTCAGTTTGTTTGCCACACAGTTTTGCTCTCATGGAATGAAGGATGCTTGTAGAGTGTGACTGTGCTGTGAAGCTATATCCAAAGCTAACATGGGGGTTCCTATCAGTTCGTCGAAACTTCAGCAGTTCAAACACCATATGTTCGAACTGTGAAGTTTGAAAACTGATTACAGCGAAGCCGCGGAACACCAAATTCTTTCCCAGGAAAAGAATTATGTGGGCCATGTCTGTGGCTTCACTATTCCCTCCACTGTGGTGCGAAGGTTACGGACCGGGTTAAGGTAAGTGTGCGAATGCACCGGGTTAAGGTGAGTGTGCGATAGTTATGGACCTTAGGGTTAGGGAGCGGGGAAGGTGAGTGTGTGATAGTTACGGACCTTAGGGTTAGGGAGCGGGGAAGGTGAGTGTGTGATAGTCACGGACCTTAGGGTTATGGAGCGGGGAAGGTGAGTGTGCGATAGTCACGGACCTTAGGGTTAGGGAGCGGGTAAGGTGAGTGTGCAATAGTCATGGACCTTAGGGTTAGGGAGTGGGTAAGGTGAGTGTGCGATAGTTATGGACTTTAGGGTTAGGGAGCAGGTAAGGTGAGTGTGTGATAGTTACGGACCTTAGGGTTTCGGTTAAGGTAAGTGGACAGATAGTAGTGTATGTACGGTTTAGTGTAGGGTTAGAATTAGGTTTTTGTGAAGTGTATATGTGTGGATTATTTATTTTGGTGTGCTTGTGTTGTGTGTGTGTTTTCTTGGAACAGTAATTTTTTTCCCTGGGAAAAAAAATCGCTGTTCTAAGCCGTCGATGGTTTTGCACTTTGAGGTTAGAAGTTTGAACATATGGTGTTCAAACTTCTGCCGTTTCGAAGTGATATAGACCCTAACATGGCATTTCTGCAAAATGGTACGACATGGTTCCCTCTTGCTTGTTGATGTATCACATGACTGTTGTATTATCTATCATAACATGAAGAGATCCCAGGGACAGTAGATGGTTCAGAGAGTTGAGCACCTTGATCAGGGCAAGCATTTCATTGATATTTATGTACCTGTGTCTTTCCTTGATGTACCACAACTCCTGCACATTTAGTCCTCCTGAAACTACTCCCCAAGCAAAGGCTGAAGCATCTGTGGTGACTGACTGCAGGGAGGAAAAATGAGAGACTTGTATTTAAGGATATTTGTTGTCTCCACCAAAAGATTTCTCTTTTGACAAATCCCAGCACTGGGATTTGAACAGATAAAGGGTGTTGATGCTGGGAATAAAGAGACTTCAGACACTACTGCATCTTTCTCATGTAACATCCTGACAGGGGTATCACGAAAATCATAAGATGCCATGAGACCCAAAATCCTGAGGCATTCCCTTGCAGTGACCAAAGTCTAAGTGGAAAACCTCAAAAACAGATCTAGATAAATATCTATTTTCTCCTTTGGAAGAAAAGCTCCTTGAACTGAGGCATCAAGTTGACATTCTTGGAAAACAATCCTGTGTGAAGGGGTCAAGAAAGACTTTTGAATGTTTTGTTGAATCCCAGCTTGTGTAAGAGATCTTTCACCCACGACACTTTTGAAAAAGACTGCAGAGATAAGCAAGTCATCTAAATATGGAAAAAATATAGATGCCATGTAGCCTGGAATGAGCTATAACTGACACTAGAATCTTTGTGAATACTTTTGGTGCAGTGGAGAGTCCAAAGGGCAAGACAGACAACTGATAATGTGATCCAGACACACAAAACCTTAAGAAACATCTGAAGAATGGATGAATAGGGATGTGATGATACACATCTTTTAGGTCTAGTGCTGTCAGAAAACTTGAAAGAGGAAGAAGAGGTAACAAGTTGTGAGGTTATATAATTTTGAATTTGGACACTATGACAAACAGGTGCAAGAAAGAAAGACCCAAAACTGGTCTCCAAGCATTTTCTTTCAAGAGACCTTGTGACCCCCTCCCACCTCGTTCCATTTTTTCTTCCATAAAGTCTGAATCTCCATGTTCTCTTTGGCAACAGATTCTTTCAAACAGATGGATTCTAAAAGTCATTCATCAAGGTTACAGATGACAGTGGGAAGAAATTCCTCTTTTCTAGGGGGGGGGTCATTCCTCATCCTCCAGATCAGGCTCTTTTTTTTCCACAAGTCCTTCATCACGTGTTGTTCCACGGAGTGATAGAACCAGTCTCTCTATCCCAGGTGGGGATGGGTTGTTATTCAAGGATGTTCCTAGTGCCAAAGAAAGAAAATGCTTGGAGACCAGTTTTGGATCGATCTTTCAGCTTGAGCTTCTTGACAGTTTGGACACATGGAAGTTTCCCTGAAGCTTTGTAAGCTGGTTGCTTGTTTATCCTTGTCAGGATATAACCCATATAGCTAAGGCTACTGCAGAGTGATCAATATGATGAACATCATAGCTTATTGCCTTTGTTTCATCCGCATTTATTTTACCTTCTGAAAAAACTGAAACTGTCTCAAAATGTTCTACTATACCTATGTTTTAAGTGATAATTTAAAAAGGCACTTAACTATGGTGACGTAATAATAAAGTTAGCTGCTTTCTCATATATAAAACATCCCCATAACACTTAAATATCCTTTTCTGGATTTGTCAAATGCAAAATATCTTCATCTACAATTAAGGCCAATTCTTCTTGACTACAATTACCAGCTATACCCTTGAATTTTGAGTCTCTGATTTTCTCTGACAATGGCTCCAAGCATAAGGCAAACAACAAAGAGGAAAGAATACACCTCTGCCTGGTTACACGGCTCAAGCCGAGCTTATCAAAGAGGAACCCTCCTACCTCGAGTCTTGCCTCTGACCCTTCAAAGATTTTCTTAACCCCATTATTTTATCAGGAAACACAAATGCAGGCAACGCCCAATTCATAAAATCCCAGCTAATTCAACTGAATGCCTTCTCCTTATTTGCATTAAGACCCACCAACAATAACAGGGTCTTCTTGCACCCTGCTTCCCATTGAATCATCATAATTTTGTTAATGTTGCCAAATGTTTGTTTCCCCTCCACAAAATTACACTTTAGCCATTGTCTTAGCTAGTATATATATATATATATATATATATATATATATATATATATATATATATATATATATATATATATATATATATATGTAAATACTTTATAATCTTGGTTCAGAATTGAAACTGGTCTATATGACGTTAAATTTAAAGAGTCTTTGCCTTGATTGAGTAGTATAGCCACTACAACTTTCTACTAAGACAGTGCTATTATTTCTCCTTTTAAAATATGTTTAAACAAAAACTTACAGATATTTATCACCTTTTCCCTCCTAACTTCTAAATTTCCACAGCAATACCATCTATCCCTGGAGACCTCCCTGTTGACCTTTTTTACATTATCATTTTTTCTCTTCCCCTACCATCTTAGGTATTAATTCTTGAGCCTCATCTTCCTCTAACCTTGGCACATTGAGGTCTTCTATAAACATTTCTATTTCAGACATTTTTTGGTTCCCCAATCACCTGCTCAATAAGGATTTCCATATCATTTTTTAAATATCTCTAATACCTCCGCAGGGTCTCTGGTTATTCTTTTAGTCATAGGTTCCCCTAAGCCAACACCAAAGGATTCTGGCTAACTAAGTTTACAGATGACTGCAGCCTAGGAGCAGTCATTGAATCCCCAAATGACTTGGCCATCCTCCCGGAAGGCTTGTCCCAAACAAATAACTGGTGCTGAAACCATGGACTGAAACTAAATGCCAAAAAATGCATTATTGTATCCTTTGGGAAGTTGTCTACCCTGGGGAACTACCATACTGACAATATACCCCTGAGAGTTTACCCAGTGGATGGAGATTTAGGAACTTATGGGGACAGTGACCTAACTTTTGACGAACATGTGTCCACTGCCATAAGAAATGCCTTCTATATTGCACAGTTCATAAACAAATGGAATGTGAGTGGATCTAGAGATGTCACTGCCCCCATTTACTCAGCCTATATTAGGCATATCATTAAATATAATGCCCCTTTGGCATGTATCTGTCCAGACATATGCAAAAACTAGAACACCCACAGAGATATCTTCACTTCAAAAGGTGCTTCAACAGAGTATTAGTTTAAGGGTGTGGACACTTATGCAACCAGCTTATTGTATTTTTTTTATTATTTTTTATATTTTTCCACTAACAGATTTTTTTTTATCTGAATTGTACAGGTTATAGGTCACATTAAAGGTGGGAAAAGTTTTGAAATTATTTATTGTGGTCTCATTTTTTATATCACAAACACCTGGCATTTTAACAGTGGTGTGTACACTTTTTATATCCATTATATGTCCTAAATGGACCACTTCAAATTCCTGTCACTACACTTGGTATCCTATAGACTGGTTAGAGGTGACCCGTGTCTGGCATATAATACCCAATACTGACGGACCTAATGCACATCAGCAAGTCAAATGGCATCAGAAATACCTGGTGCAGAGTTCTGAATTTCTTCTGCAGCACCCTATTCAACAACAGCCTAAGTACTGGCTTCATTCCAGCAGAGTGGAGAACTGCCATTGTCATCCCCTTGTACAAAGGTGGTGCCACTACTGACCCTGGAAACTATCGCCCCATTAGCTTGCAAGTCGGATCTGTAAAGCCATGGAGTGTATTATTATGGATCTCATAAACAAAGACATAGGCAATCTCCAAGCACTTGACCCCACCCAGTTTGGATTAGTCAAGGACAGACCTTGCCTGTTGAACCTGGATGACTTCTATGAGACTATTATCAAGAGCCGGGATGAGGGGAAAGTCAGTACATACAGCTTACCCCGACTTGACCAAGGCCTTTGACACAATCCCCCACTCAGGTATCAACAAAAAACTAACACAACTTGGCGTAAATCCCTATCTCATCAGCTGGGTGGCCAAGTGGCTCACTGACAACACCATCAAAGTCAAAATAGGCACCTCCACCTCCAATAGCAGACCTGTCACTAGTGGAGTTCCCCAGGGATCTGTCCTGGGACCCCTACTGTTTGGCATCTATTTCTCAGCATTGTAGACATAGACAAAAGGCCTGTAGCTGACCAGGTCTGCGGATGACTATAAGTTGGGTGCTGTCAATGACTCCCCAAATGATGTTAGCATACTGCAAGAGGGTCTCACAATAACTGATGACTGGTGCCAAAGTCACGGCCTCAAGCTAAATGCAAAAAATGTATCATCATACCATTTGGCAAAAACATGACCCCTACTGATTACCACATCAACTGCAACCCCCTAAGAACACAACCTGTGGTGAGAGACCTGGGCACTCAGGTTTATAACCTCACATTCGACCGTCATGTAGTGGCAGTGGTCAGAAAAGCCTTTTATTTGGCTCATCTCATAAGTAAATAGATTACATCCAGAAAAAAGGAGGTTATTACCTCTCTATATGCCTCCCTCATTAGACCAATAATTGAGTATAACACCCCATTTGGGATGTACCTCTCCACACATCTGAACCAACTGGAAAGGCCACCGAAACACCTCACAAAGAGAATCCATGGTCTCCAACACTTGTCCTATGCTGACAGGCTCCAATCGATATCACTATACTCAGTATCATACAGATTGCTCAGGGGTGATCTGTGTCTTGCCTAGAAGGCAATCTCGGACCCTGCCCTACTAGAGATGCTCACTATCCATAAGTCTAACTCCTCACGCACTACCTGCTCAAAATGCCTGAATTTAATGTGCAACATCAACAAAACCTGCTGGAGAGAGAGGTTTGTCTCCCAGAGGCTGCCCCATCTCTGGAATAGACTTCCCATATACGTCAAACAGAACAGCTCGCTGACCCTCTTCAAGCGCAACCTTGATGAATGGATGGGAAACCACAAATTTGTCCCAGGGTTTCCACCTGTATCCTTCATTGACAGGGGCGATAGGTGCTGACTGAGGTTTCTTTTTGGGGATATACTCTTGGCTAGGTTTTGAAGGGCCTCAGGGCCATTAGCCTAGTAACCTCCTATGGTCCTATGACTGGAAATGAAAATAACCATGATGGTCATTCAGTAGGTTCAAACAAAAATTCCACAGCAAAACTGAGTTGTATTAAAATCAGTAAATATGACTCAGGATAGAGAAACATTTCAATCACATGGATAGGTGTTTCAATCAAAATCAGATATTTAGTTGAATCAGCAGACTGTGAAATCCAAATCATTTGTCTCAAAACTAGTGGCAGTAATGGCTTAATATATCCCTTCTCTTCTGGAACTCTGCTTTGCTGAGTATACACACTGTCACATACAACAACCACTGCTTTCTGTATAACCACAGGATGCCCAGTTGAGAGCAAAACTGCTCATCTGTTTAATATATTTTATTTTCATCAAAAAAGTTGTTGTTCTTTCGGCTTTTCCCGGTTAAGGGTCGTCACAGTGGAACTCCGGTCCGCTAATGATTGGCAGTAGATTTTTAAGGTGCCGAGGTGCCAGCTCGACGCCCAAACTTCAACGAAGGCATGCCCATTCACGCATGTCTTTTGAATGCAACTCAACTGTGGGGAGGACATGCAGACTCCACACAGAAGGCGCTCCAGTCGAGAATCGAACGGGAGAACATCTTGCTGTGTGGCGACAACACTACCACTGGACCACCGCGGCTCCCATTTTCAACAAAGAAGTAAAGACTTAAACAAGTTAAAAATGAATGATTACTTTGAAGTCTCAACTGAACTAGTCTAGAGCTCATGGTTCTTTTTTTCCTGAGTTCAAGGAGTCTCAGCCAGCCACTCTGTTAATCACAAAGTACCATTTTTTCCTGTGATTTAATTTTATTGAAATCAAAGGTAAGTGGATAGTATAAGTAAATAGGCAGTACGCAGTTGCTAGGCATGCAGTCCAGGACACCATTAATGAGATTAGCTCAAATTCCCAGTTGTATCAAAAAACTTTGTTAAATAATATGCTCAGGTTCACACAGTAGACAAATAAAAACTGAGGGAACTGAACCCTGCACCACAAGAAGTAACCTGTTACTAGCTCATAGCCTTAAACTTCTGTGCCATCTGTCAGACTTTCAGCAGTTTAACAGTAGAGCTTTGAAAACTTTTCAGTCTGCAGTGATGACATACTTAGCATTATGCTATCACGGGTGATTTTTTATTTGTATTTTATTGGTTTTCAAGTTTGCAGTTGTACAGATAATAAATGCATGATGAAAATATCATCACAAAGTACTCTATATATCCACATTCACCCCTTGCTGTTTCTACTATACTGTAAAAAGAAAAGGTAAAATCACAAGCCAAAATCAAAGAGAAAAAAGGAAATGTCACCAACAAAAGACTGTGAAACTGGATAACACATTAATGCAAAAATACTCAAGTGAAAGAATATTAAATATCCATTAATACACCTGACATTTAAACAGTACTAAATGTATAATAGTACAGATATGAAATGCAGCACTCTTTTTTCAGTATATTTGCTTGTAAGACAACTACTTTCTCTTTGTGAGAAGCTGTTTCTACTCTGGAATGGTCTAAATGAAGATTAGGAGTAAGATGGGAAGCACAACAGAAGATCTCCAAAGTGTTTTCTCTTTTTCAAGTGTTCTACAATGTCAAAGGAATCCTGGTGACAGGAGGATTCCTCTCAGATGGGACACACAGAATACCAAACCTCAATATTTCCTTAAAGAAATATTACTCTAACCCATACTACTTAAAGCAAGCACATTTCTGATACTGCAGCCCTGACCAAAGCATCAGCACAATCAAAGTTACAATGGAGGACATCAGCCCCTGCTAAGGGTGCCTTGATGATTTGAAGGTATTCTCCCAGTAACTCCTCCATCCTACAACATTAAACTCTGTCAGCTTTCTCCTGAGCTTGGTGAACAAAAGAGGGCTGGAAACGGAACATGTGAGACAGAAAACTAAGGGCCTTAACTGATTGAGGAAACCCCATCGTACCCACCCTGCATAAAGCTTCAGACTCGCTACCTGGCAGCAAAGTCGAGAGGTAGTGTGGTCTCCTTGACCTATATGTGACAGATGGAACTGCACAGGAATTTGATCATGAACATTTGGTAAGGGAGTCAACCAACTCCTGTTTTATCAATATCATCAGAAGTACTAGAATCTGGGTGTTTTCCCAGTCCATGGGGCAAGAATTCTTAGGAAAACGTTCCACTAGGGAAGGAATGATCACAGTTCCATGGCCTTCTTCCTCAAATACTGGTTACAATTCTACCAGAGTGGGGGTATAGCTCAATGGTAGAGCATTTCACTGCAGATCAAGAGGCCCCCAGTTCAAATCCGGATGCCCCCTGCAAGGGTGGCTTTTTCCCCCTTTGGCATGTAACTTGCCAAGCACAAGTAGCAGTTGGAGAGACCACAGAGGTTCCTGACCGGGAAAATCCAGGGTCTCAAACATCTATCCTACAGAGATAGACTAAAAGCCCTGTCCCTCTACTCAGTCTCGGACAGACTGCTCAGAGGTGACCTATGTATGGCATACAAGGCCGTCTCAGACCCAGCCTTGATGGAGTTGCTGCATATCCGTAAGTCAAATTCCACTTATGCAACCCACACACAAGGACTCATCCTGGTCTGTGACATTAATAGAAGTTGTTGGTGGGATAGATTTATGTCCCAAAGACTCCGCCATCTGTGGAATGAACTCCTTCTCCATGTCGAGCAGAGTACCTCACTAGCCCTCTTTAAAAGGAACCTGGATGACTGGATGGCAAACAGAAAATACACCCCTGGGATCCCACCTGTGTCCCTGCTGAACAGGGGAAACAGTTGTTGACTTTGTGGGAACATGGGCGAAATTCCTGGCTAGGCTTATAAGGGCATCTGGGCCAACACCCTAGTAATGCCCCATGAATCTACGACCCTAAGGTGGCAATAACGCTATACATCAGTACACAGTGAATGTGTCTCTCCAAAAGCAGAGTCACCCATACTGGAGCTATAGGAAGTAGATGTCTTATTATCAAAAGAGCTACCATATTACAAAAACTTTGGTATCAAATGTCATCTGCCTGATCGCAACTCTAAGGGAACAATCCTGGAATGTTTTTATGGCTGTTCACTATACTGGACAACTACAGTATGTGAGATTACCTTCTGCACCCTTACAGGGTGTTTCTCTTTTCCCCATAGTTCTGTAACCATGGAGTTCGTATACCTAAGAAAGAAAGGCTGCTGGGAGGTTGTGTCCTGAATAAAAAAAATGCTTTTTTTTAATGTCATTTGCACATTCACCAGGCCTGTTGCTATGAGATTGAATCAAGTTTACTGTTGGCAGGTTATGTATCAGCTTCTCACCTGCCTCAGAAAAAAAGGATTTTTGCCTTCTCAGAACACCCCCCGCCCAGATGAATTAAACAGAAGAGGAAGATCCATTTTTTTTATTTATTCCATCAAGGGTCAACTCTCACAGATGTCTCATGTGACAAGCGATAGATGGGCACTGGGACTAGGGTAAGAAGCCTCCAAGTTGGGAGAGAAGCACTTGCTCATGAAAGGCCTGTGAAAACACCCAACTTGAATTATCAAAGGGTACTCGTGCACCAAAGTGGTTAAGTTCTTACTAAGCATCAAAAAACAAAGTTCAATGCCCTGGATATAACAGTGGTCCTACAGCAGGCAAGAGAAGGACACCAGGTCCAAGTTCAGGCATGCAGCTTTAGCTAGGACACCAAAGCATCCATTTTCTGCAAGCAAAAAAATCAGCGGTACACTCCAGGGTGGGAGTGGTCATAAGCAAACTCCAGGGCTCACCTTAAAATGTAGCTGCCAGGAGAATGCTTCTCCTACCTCCTTTAAGGTCATCAACTGGAGTGTGGCATGGGTCTGATCTTTTAGCAGTTAGAAGACTAGAGTTTCTTCAGTAATAAAGTACAGTTGTGTACACTTACCATAAATGTAGACGTTCGAGTGTATTCATTGTTGCAGTCATTACATTTGGGTTATCTGCCTGCAGGTAGCCCTCAGCCAGCCTGAATATCAAAGTCTTAGGTCCTGCGGCAGATGCTCTCTCTTCTTCCATTACTTCAGGTCGGAAGGGGTATAAAGCATGCAGCCGACACCATTACATCAGTTTTACTTGCCCCAGATGTCAGGTGCTCCCATAATGGGAAGCAATTATATATAGGGTTACACCTCCAATAAAAAGCAAATACACTAGAAAGCTGAAATACACTAAACAAGAAGAAAGGTATAGCCAAAAGAGGTCAGGGGGCTGGAGGGAGGGTAACCAGGACTGCAACAGTGAATACACTCGAACATCTACATTTATGGTAAGTGTACACAACTGTACTATGTTCTTCGTGTTTCACTGTTGCAGTCATTACATTTGGGTAGATTTCCAAAGCTATGAAATGGAGGAGGCAGTTCGAGAGCATTAGGACCAGCTATTAAGCCCTGCAAGACTGCAGTGGCAAAACCAGCACTGGATTTAGAAAAAATAGGCAAGTGGTAATGCTTGGTGAAGGTATGTACAGAGCTCCAGGTAGCAGTTTCTAGGATGTCCCTGGTAGGGACACCTCTGAGGAAGGCTGTAGAAGTAGATGCAGACCTGGTGTAATGTGATCTTATCTCCTGTGGGGTAGGTATTCCATAGTGCTTTTAGCAGAAATTAATGCAATGGCCTATCCACTTAGAAATGGTTTGCTTTGAAATGGCCTTCCTCTCTGCCCCTGCAGCAAAGGCAACCAGCAGCTGTTCAGTTTTTCTGAGAGGCTTAGTCCTGTCCAAATAAAATCTAAGTTGTATGTGCACGTCCAAAGAGTGCAGTATTCGTTCTCCTTTGTTTTGTGGGTTAGGAAAGAAGGTTGGCAAATGAATGGACTGATTAAGGGCCACACTGGATACCACCTTGGGCATAAAGAAAGGGTTGGTCCTGAGGGACACCCTGTCTGCATGGAAGACGATGAAGGGCTCCACTGCCATGAGGGCCAGTAATTCAGACACTCTTCTTGGTGAAGTGATGGCTAGAAGGAAGGTTGTTTTCCAAGAAAGGAATTTCAACTCTGCAGAGTGATCTTTTCCAATACAAAATGAAGGTCCAACACTGGAGTAGGGACTCTCCTGAGTGGTCTTAAATTTTTGGCCCCTCTGAGGAATTGTTTCAGCAGGGGGTGAAAGAAGAGGGGTGGCTCAGTATTATAATGTGCTGAAATGGCTGAGGCATGAATTTTGACTGATGAGAAGGAAAGGCCCTTGTGGAGCACCTCTGTTAAGTACTGAAGAATATGCGGTAAGCTGGGCACTGTTGTGCCCATCCCCTGAGTCTGGCTCCAGGAACAGTATCTTTTCCACTTTTCAGCATTGCTTTTATTAGTACTAGGCCTCCTTGCCTCCAGAATGACTTCTAGCACCTGCTTACTGAGGGATGCTATTGGAGAGCTCTGGTAATTAGCCAGGCTGCAAGGTTCAGGGTTTGAAGTTGGGGGTGCAGAATCTGGCCCTCTTGCTGGGACAGCAGGGAAGGGATCTGAGGCAGGTGCCATGGTTCCAGCAGTGACACATTGCACAAGAGGGGGCACCAGAGCTGGCGTGGTCAGTCTGGAGCAATCAGTATTGTCCTTGGTTTGTCCTGTTTGATCTTTAGCAGAACTTTCGAGAGGAGAGGCAGAGGGGGAAAGGCATAAACTGAGAGGCTTTCCCAGGTGAAGGACAGGGCATCCACTTTCCAAGCTTGTCTGTGGGGAAGCTTTGTGCAGAATTTGTCCACCTGGTAGTTGTGAGGGGAGGCAAGCAGGTCTATTTCCAGGATCCCCCATTTGTTTCTCAAAATGTTGAATATCTTTGGTTCCAGTTTCCATTCGTGTAGGTCCATGAGATTTCTGCTTAGGTCATCTGCCAGTGAATTTAGCTTGCCTGGCAGGAATTGAGATTGTAGGTGCACTTGGCAGCTCAAGGCTGTGTTCCACAGAGCCATGGCTAGTCTGCGGAGAGGGTACGAGTGGGTTCCCCGCTGCTTGTTTATGTACCGCATAACAGTGGTGATGTCTGTCTTTACCAATAATTGTCCTGGAAAAATGTGGTCCTTGAAGGCTGTCAGAGAATTCTGTACAGCTAACATTTCTTTTTGATTGATATGCAGGTGCATTTGACTCGGGTTCCATTTGCCCTGAATGCACTGTCCTGCCAAGTGAGCCCCCCCATGCATAGTCTGATGCATCTGTTGTTATGGTTTGGGCGGCAGGGGGTAGAGTGAATGGCAGTCCCTTGTTGTGGTAGCAGGGCTCTGCCCACCAAAGGAACTCTTGTCTTTATACAAGGAATGATAGAAATCACTGACTCCAGGTCCTGAGAATGTTGACACCATAGGCTTTTTAGATACCATTGTAGTTTCCTTATATGCAGTCTTGCATATGGAATTAGTAGAATGCAGGAGGCCATGAACCCCAGGGCTTGCAGGATTTTCCTTGCAGATAGCTGGGTCTTTGTGGCCAGTAGTTTGAAGTAGGCTGTCAAATAAACTTGTTTCTCTGGCGTGACGTAAGCCATCTGGAAAGTTGTGTTCAAGCTTGCTCCCAGGAATACAACTTGTTGACAGGGTGATAGATGAGATTTCTTTTTGTTTATGGTGTACTCCAATGAGGTTAGCAGTTTCTTTACAAATGCCAAATGATTTAGTAGTATGTCCTGGCTTTCTGCCTGAATTAGACAATCGTCCAGGTACGGGTATATTTGAATATTTCTTTGCCTGCAAAATGCAATGACTGGAGCTAGGCACTTTGTGAATATCCTAGGCGCAGTAGATAAGCCAAAGGGAAGTGCAGAGAACTAATAATGCCTGTAGCCTGCTCTGAGGCGTAGGTATTTTCTGCAAGATTCCCTTACTGGAATGTGCAGGTAAAGCTTCCTTTAAGTCCAAGGTTGCTAACCAGGCATCGTTGCCTAGCATAGGAAGCAGCTAATGAAGAGTTAGCATTTTGAATTTTGGGATTACCAAAAAGGTGTTAAGAATAGAGAGATCCAGGATAGGACGCCAGGAACTGTCTTTTCTGGTACCAGGAAAAGTCTTGAGTAAAAACCTTGTTCCCTTTCTTCTGCTGGCACAGCCTGAATAGCCCCGATACTTAGAAGAGAGAGAACCTGCTGTTGAGCCTCTGCCCACTGATTTGGGGGTAGGTCTGGCCAACCGTTTGGGGTTGGTAAGGTGTGGAAGTGGAATCTGTATCCTTGGGAAACTATATTTAAAACCCATTTGTCCTGGGTAACGAGTTCCCAGTTTTTTGCATGCAGGGTGATTTTTTCCCCCTAAGGAAGCAGTCAGCTGAGTAGGGCTTGGCAGGTTTAAGGTTAAGTCACTGTAACAGTTTTCCATAGGGGGGTGTCTTACTACTTCCAGCTTTGGAAGTGGAAGCCCCCACTTCTTATACCTATGAGTACCTTGAGACTGTAGTCTAGGTGGTCTGCTTTTCCTGGGTTTGGAGTGAGAAGGCCTGGAGGAGGTAGTAAAGGACCAATTTTTAGAAGGCCAATGCCTACTAAATCTGGGAGCCTACACTTGCAGGAAATCTTTAACAGTTTGCATAGATTTAGCTTTTTCCTCCATCTTTTTAAGTACTACTTCTGCTTTGTTGCCAAACAGGCGGTCTTGTTTTAAGGGAGCATCTAGTAATTTAGCTTTAACGTGATCTGGCAAATTTTGCTCCTTAAGCCAAGCATGCCTTCTAAGAACAGACCCAGTGACAGCAGCCCTGCAAGATGCTTCAAAAGAGTCAATACAACATTGCAATGTATCTTTACCAACTTGTTCAGCAAAATGCATTAAATCCTGTAATTCTTTATTTTCAGCACAGGAAGGAATCAACATCATTTTCTGTTTAAGTAGTCCAATAAAATGCTGCGGATACTTTAACATATGAAACTGGCCAAAGTAGCAAAAGTGTATACCTTCTTACCCCATCAGTCCAAGGCCCTGAAATCTCTATCAGAGGGGGAAGTGTTATTGGCATAGTAGCCTTAATGCCTTTAGGTCCCTGTGAAATGGTCTCTCTGGGTCCGCAGTAAGATTCTTGAAGAGGAACTTGTGAGAGTCAGGTACTCTGTAATACCTGTCAGGTTTCCTGGGAGCAGGAGGTAAAGTGTCTGGGGCCAGGCTAGATTCCAAGAAGGCATCATCTACAATGTCCAGGACAGGAGGGATAGCTAAAGGCCTATGTTGAGGGAGGAGTAAGAATTCCCTAAGCCTCTTTTTGGAGTCAGAGTAATCCTGGCTTTCCCAGCGGAAAAGCTCCCTAAGAGAGTGCAAGGTTTCACCAAAAGAAAAATCATCTGGAGGGGAAGCAGAGGGTAGGGAGTCCTCTGCATCAGAATCCTCATAGGTAGATAAGGGCAAATCCTGGTAATCAGAAGAAACAGAAATTTCAGAATCCTGATCAGAAGAATCAGAAGGAAAATCAGTTCTAGGTCTCTTAGAGGGTGAAGGCTGGCTTCCCCTAATTAAAGTAATAAGGTCTTCATTTGTTTTTTATGCATATGGGCCTGACCATGTGGTTTGGACGTCGGTTTTCTAGGCGTGGGTCGAGTTTTAGGCCTTGAAGAAGAAGATGGCGTTGGTTTGAAATGCAAATCAGTAGGCCTGAATACACCCTCAGAAGCCGGTGCCTGCACAGCGGCTCCGGACCCATCCAAGGTAGAGACATCCGCAGGTTCCATAGTCGAAGAAGCATCTCGCGGCATACCAGACTCCGAATGGGTCTCAGTAGAGGCCTGCGAATCTGACATAGTGGGTATCAGGGGCTGCGAAAGCACCTCACTGAGTACCGGCGAACTGGCGACTAGCTTAACAGAAGCATCGTCGGCAGCTTTGGACCTATGCAGTCTGCCTCTGTCTTTACCTTTATGTTTTTTCAGAATGTCGGTAGTCGGATAGCTTACCAAAGCCATTTCTGGGTAATTAAACCGAGTATCGAAATAGTTTCATGCAAAAATGAACAGACGACAGTTCGAGGATTGAATAAGGCGCAAAACTGACAGCGAGGGACGTTGTAGCCTGGGCCTAGGCAAGGAATGCTGTACTAATGAAAATCTTTACGAGGTATTTGCTTTCCACAGATAATACAATTGTTAACTTTTACTGACATCGGTTTAGAGCAAGAAAAAGGATCCCCCAACAGGGTACTTCGCTTTTTTGAAGACTTTGGTTATGAAACTTGAAAACGAAAATTTCAGGAGTAGGCCTGCTTCGGGCACCGCGCAGCAAGAAAGATTGATGTAATGGCGTCAGCTGCATGCTTTATACCCCTGACTACCTGATGTCATGGAAGAAGAGACAGCATCTGACGCAGGACCCAAGACTTTGATATTCAGGCTGGCTGAGGGCTACCTGCAGGCAGATAACCCAAATGTAATGACTGCAACAGTGAAACATGAAGAACATCCAAGGAAACCTTCCTACGACAAGCATCTGAATCTAGAGGAAAACTGCGTAAATGGTGGAAAACAACAGACATCATGATGCTTGGTTCGTCTTCCAAGATCCAGTGTATGACTTCACTGCATACACCAATATAATATCGCAGTTCTGATCCAAAGGAACTGAAGCTATTTTTATTTTACTATCTTCCAGATACACAGTTACATCCAAGAGCACCAAAACCACAGGGCGAGGTGGGGAGCACCCCCCCCCCACACACACACAAACTTTTACAGCTACAAGACCATCTTGTCTCTTGGGGAAAAAAACTAAAAATTAATGGCTAGCCTGATCCAGTACTAAGCGACATAGGCAATTACCTAGGACCCCCATGGCGGGGGGGAATGGTGGCACCCTGGCCATGAGGCTTCAACAATTAAAAAAAAAACTCCATGGTGGTAGCATTTTCTTTAAGGAGGACCCATGTGTGCTTTGCACGCCAATGCAGATTTAAACAAAGTCCACACTTGCGTACGGAATTTAAACTAGCTGGTCCGTTGTGTGAGTTGTGTGTGTGAGCGAGTGAGTTTTCAGCTCACATATGTTGCCTGATCGCATTTGCTGTTGCCGGAGTGTTTTTGTTGATTCGTGTTTAATTCAGAGAGTTTTCTCAAGTTGCCCATATAGCTGATCGCATTTGTTGATGCACAAGTGGTTTTGGTGGATCCTATTTTCTTATTGCTGCCAGAGTTGTGCATCCAGGTAAGGAGAGTTTTCTGCTCACATATACTGCCTAATCACATTTGTTGTTGCCCGAGTGTTTTTGCTGATCATTTTGCTGGTTCATGTTTTCTTATTGTTGGCAGATTTCATTAGTTTTGCAGTTATTATGTGGGGGAGGGTTGTTGCGGCCAGAGTGTTTCCTTATTATTGCTGCCAGTGTGTGTGTGTTTGTGTTTGCGTGTGTGTTTGTATTTTTGTGTGCAAAATGCCCCAGTTAGGTATACCTGGTGGTTAGTGTTACTCAGGCTCCGAGCCTTAATTCTCCATACCACTACTTGTGATTGAAGGAATTGAGCCCATAGCTCTCAACTGTCCAGATTTTCACAGAATCTTTGGCTCATACTTTTGGTCTGTTCCTCTTAAAATGTGTGGTTTTCTGGGAAATCAGGGAGAACTGAATTCACTAAATAATGACAACCATTTATGTTTCGGTCTTCCTAACTTTCAGGAAATGCATGGTAACACAAAACACTTTATTCTAGCAACTTTCTAAGATTATACAAGCAATGTTTAAAATGTGTCCCTGGTTTTAGGCCTTTGCCCCCCCCCCCCACAATAAATGTTGTCTTTTTCCAGACTTCTTGTGCTGCAAAGTTGAGAGATTTAGTTGGGTATCAAGTAGATTTTACAGGAGCTGAGAGCTTCAGTGGAAGAGAAGTTTAGTGCTGCTTATGCCAAGTCTGTTTGCATTGTTAGTAGCACAACAGGTAGTATACTTGCTTTTGATGCAGAAGGCTGTGGGTTCTACTCCCATAGTATGCAGATGGATTGCTGATACTGTACTGTGTTGTACTTTAAAGGGAGTGGATGCTGTAGTCCTGTGAATATCCTCCTTTGGAGGAGTTACCTGTTATAAGTTTGCCACCAATTCCCTATTGTAATATTTCTAGGTTATCATTTTTTAATGTAACATAGGCAATTTATTCTTCAAGGGCAACAGGCACTTTACTTGTAGATGAAACAATGAAATATAAATTTGCTTGCTAGCAGCAGCTTCTTCGTTAGTTGCAGATCCCTTTAATGTGGAATTATTTAGATGATTTTACTTCTGCAGAGATTTTGCATATTTACTGATATTGGTGGATTGTAATGACTGAGATTTGAGTGGCCTTTTATGGCTGAAATTTTCTGAAATGGGCAGTTTTGTCATTATTGGCTCATACGTTTTGTTTCGTTGCTTACTAGAAGACTGTTCAAAACTACAAATTTAAAACACATTCTAACATGTGGTGCTGTGTTATACAAGGAAATCAGGAAAGTGAATCAAAGAACACATACATGTATACATGACCCTAAAAATGTGTAAGGAGCCTATGGTTTGAAAACAGCCCAGAGGTAAGCTTAGTCCTCCACTGGCCAGATGCAAAATGAATGTGAGTTTCAAGGAATATGTAAGGAGAAAATACCACTCTGGACACAGAAATAAATATAAAGTTAGCGCTTTCGTTTATAAAATATATAAACTTCTTCAGACAAGTTTGTCTGAAGAAGTTTATATATTTTATAAACGAAAGCGCTAACTTTATATTTATTTCTGTGTCCAGAGTGGTATTTTCTCCTTACATATTTCATTCAGTTTTTGTTTTGCACTCGTGAGTTTCAAGGAGACAGAAGTTTACTGCTCATGCTAAGTCTGTTTTCATTGCAAGACTGTACTGTTTGTTTAGCAATTGGTTATCAGTGGTTCTGCTATTTTATTTCAATATCTGTAATCACTGTAGAAGCAAATAAGAAAACAGTATGCACACTGACAGGTTTGAACAGTGTTTATGGCAACTGAAGACAAGTAGTCAAGTAAAAGTGGCCAAGTAATGGAACACTGGAGTGGCTGTGGAGGGGGCTGCTGCTGGAGTGGTAGGGGGTTGCTGCAGGAGGGGCTGCTCTGGGGGGGCCCAATCTATTACTAAACCTAGGGCCCCATTTAATCATGATCCAGCTCTGGTATTTTGCACTATGATCAGAAGTTGGAATGAAACTATCCCAAACAGAACCAAGACGCTATCCTCCAAAAAAAGGAAGCCAATCTGGTGGTCCCCTGCCATAAACAAACTGTACAACAGAAGGAAGAAACTGTTGCAAAAGAGAGTAAAATCAGATGAGTGGAGGAGCTCCTTGGTCAGCCTCAGTAAGAAGCTGAGATCCCTTATAAGATCCTCCAAAGCTATCTACGAAAATAAAATTGCCACTAATTCCAAGGACAACCACAAAGCATTCTATAGCTATGTCAAGAATCTCAATGGCAACACCCAGATCTGCTCTGAGTTACAGCACAAAGGCATGAAAATTACAGAACCAACTGATATTGCCAACATCCTGGCAGATAGGTTCAGTGCTAACTTTACCCCCCTCACCCCCTAAAGGGCCCATATCTATACAGGAAGAATGCAGAGTCCCTGTAATCACAACTACGCAGGTGAAAGCTGCACTCTCTAAAGCTAAAACCACAGCATCCATGGGACCGGACAACATCCCAGGCTGCGTTTTACACGAACTTCAGAATGAACTGGCTCCCCACTTAAGCACCATGTTCAATAATAGCCTCGCATCAGGCTTTGTGCCCACTGAATGGCGCAGAGCAACAGTTATCCCACTCCACAAAGGGGGGGGGCCACCACTGATCCCGGGAACTATAGACCTATTAGCCTGACGAGCCTGGTCTGCAAAGCCATGGAACGTATCATCATGGAACTCATAAACAAAGACATTGGTAACCTCCAAACTCTGGATCCCACCCAGTTCGGGTTTGTGAAAGGCAGATCATGCCTCCTGAACCTGATCGACTTCTTTGAGGCAGTCACCAAAGCCGTAGATGAGGGTAAAGTGGTTCACACAGCCTATCTTGACCTCGCCAAGGCTTTCGACACCATCCCCCATTCTGGAATTATAGCTAAACTCAATAAACTAGGCATAAATCCCTACGTCACAAGATGGGTTGCCAAATGGCTCACTGACAGAACCCACACTGTAAAAGCTGCAGACTCCAAATCCAACCTCAAACTAGTGACAAGTGGAGTACCACAGGGTTCCGTCCTGGGACCGCTCCTGTTTGGTATCTACTTTTCTGAAGTACAAGCTAACACAGAAGGCCTCTGGCTAACGAAGTTCGTAGATGACTGCAAACTAGAAGCCATAGTCAAGTCCCCAAATGATGTGAACATCCTAGAGAAGGGCCTCTCTGAGACAGATGCCTGGTATCAGAGCCATGGCCTCAAGCTCAATGCCAAAAAGTGCAGTGTCATCCCCTTTGGTAAAAACTATGTACCCATGAACTACCACATAGGCAGCAATCTACTTAACACCGAATGCGTGATAAGAGACCTTGGGACCCAGGTGGACAGTAGTTTCTCCTTTGATAGTCACATCGCCACCGTAGTCAGGAAGTCCTTCTACGTGGCACACCTCATCATAAAAGGGTTCTCATCCAGGAAAAAAGAGGTCATCGTTACCCTCTACTCATCACTCATTCTACCCATTATAGAGTACAGCTCCCCTTTTGGAATGTACCTCACAAGACATCTGCAGCAGCTGGAAAGGCCACAGAAGTACCTCACAAAGAGGATTACTGGCCTCAAACAGATGCCCTATGCTGACCGCCTCAAAAAACTCCAGCTTTACTCCGTAGCATATTGCCTACTCAGAGGTGATCTCTGCCTAACATATAAAGCTATGTCAAACCCAGAGCTGTTGGACATGCTACACCTAAAGAAACCCCAATCCCTCCGAGCTACACGCTCTAGGGACCTAAACCTTGTCACCACAATAAACAGGACATGCTGGAGGGATAGCTTCCTATCCCAGAGACTTCCCATACTCTGGAACAGGCTACCCATATATGTCAAGCAAAGTTCTTCATTAGCACTCTTCAAGAAAAATCTTGATGAGTGGACGGGAAATAGGAAATACACCCCGGGGATCACTTCTGTGTCTCTGCTCGTCAGTGGCACAGGAAACTAACTTTCTTTGGTGGCGTATGTCAGGGAACCTTGTTGGCTAGGCTTGCATAGGCCCTTGGGCCGATAGCCTAGTACCTACCTATGAAACAACGAAGTGTCATTTGTAAATAAAAAAAAAAAAAAAAGTTATGTACTCACCATAACGTTCCATCAGAGTAGTTGTACTTCATTTGTCTTCAACCTGTGGGAATACGGATCCGTATCGGATTCGAGCCAGCAAATATTACTAGCATCAGCTCCAAGCTTCAGACTCCCCCTCTTACCCATAAATACACCTCCACTGCCTTCCATCCCTAGATCGAGTTTGCTGAACTTATACATAGAACCCGACCTGATAACATACTTGTGACCTATACTGCAGCCCGTAGGCTGATCATGCGCCAAGGTCCGGGGGAAGGAGGGAGGGACGGTTGAAGACAAATGAAGTACAACTACTCAGAAGTAACGTTACGGTGAGTACATAACTTCTTTATCTGAAGTAGTTTACTTCATTTGGTCTTCAACCTGTTGGACAGAGTCCCCAGCTACTAAACTCCTGGGAGGCCATCATGGAAGGACATTCCAGAGCACCGCGGAGCCAAAGGATGCTCTCCTTCTGGAAGTCAAATCCAATTTGTAATGAGAAATAAATGTATAAGATGAGGACCAAGTAGCTGCAGAGCAAATGTCACCCAAAGACACTCTAGACCAGAAAGCCGCAGACGTAGCCATGGACCTAGTGGAATGAGCTTTTACCTGACCTGAAGGAGACATGCCTTTGTCCTTATAGACCTGCAGGATGCGTAACGAAATCCATCTAGCTATAGTGACCTTGGAAATTGTTTTCTTCTATAGACCCTTTTTGGGGAAACCTACCAATTGATCAGATTTACGAAAAGTTTTTGTCCTGTGTAAATAGAATTGTAACTCTCTATGAACATCCAACATGTGTAGCTTGTATTCCATCTTGTTAGTAAAACTGGGAAAGATCACAGGCAAATTTATAGTCTGATTGATATTGACTGGAGATGCCACCTTAGGAAGAAAGGATGGATTGCTTTGAAGGGAAACTCTGTCTTTATGAAAAATCATGTACGGAAGTTTGATGGACAAGGCCTGTAATTCTGAAACCCTTCTAGCAGAGGTAATAGCTACCAGAAAAGCTGTTTTCCACAACAGAAATGTTAGATCTGCAGTTGCGGCAGACTTGAAAGGCGGAGTGACCAGAGCTTGGAGAACCACAGTAAGGTCCCACGGGGAAACAGGATTTTTGACCAGGGGGGTAGCAAAAAGGTGCCTTTGATAAAGACTTTACACAGTCTGGAAGATGCTACGGATACAGAATTTTTGCCCACATGAAAATGGTAAATGGCAGCCAATTGAACTTTGACAGTAGAAGAACTAGCTCCATGCTGGAAAATATCAGCTAGAAAATCAAGAATAGTGGAGATAGGAGCCATGAAAGGGTCTAAACTCCTCTGAGAGGCCCAGAAAGAAAAACGTTTCCACTTGCTGCAATAAACCTTTCTGGTTGAAGACTTATTAGCAGCTACCAAAATGGATCTAACTGAGGAGGATAGTCTGGGAGTCCTAGCAATTATGGGAACTGGAGCAGCCAAGCCGTGAGCTTCAGGCTGTCCAGACTCGGATGAGGCACCCCCGAGGGGTGTGAAATCAAATCCTGAAAGGGATCTAGGATCCAAGATGGAGCTAAAAGGTGAGACCAAAGGAAGGGAAACCCATACCTGGTGAGGCCAGAATGGGGTAATGAGGATTACCTTGCTCCCCAGTTGACAAGCTTTCTGCAGAAACCTCAGAATGAGAGGTACTGGCGGGTAAGCATACAGAAGACCGGGAGGCCAAGCATGAACTAGAGCGTCTCTGGGCGACTCCCCCGGCGTGGGTTTCAGAGTGAAAAACATGCTGCACTTTGCTTTGGAAGGAGAAGCGAAGAGATCACAGCAAGGTTGACCCCACTTGCTGAAGATCTGTTCCACTACTGACAGATTCAGAGACCACTCATAAGGCATCAGAATGGTCCAACTTAGCCTGTGCGCTAGAATGTTGGACCATCCCAGAATGTGCACTGCGATGAGAAAGCGACCGGTGGAGATCGCCCATTCCCACACTCACATAGTCTCGTGACAAAGGGGGTAAGATCTGGTCCCTCCCTGTTTGTTGATATACTAGACTACTGACATGTTGTCTGATTGAATGGCAATCATCCCCAGAGGAAGAAAGGCATGAAGGGCCTGCAATGCTAGAAGGACCGCCCTCATCTCTAGGACACTTATATGCAAGCTGGTCTCTATGGGGGACCACAGGCCTTGAACTGTCCTGCCTGTACAATGACCTCCACCCGAGTTGGGAGGCATCCATGGTCACTGTGGTTTGGGCTGGGGCTGGAACAAATGGTTGTCCCTTCAAAATGTCCAGAGAGCTCATCCACCATATGAGGGACGATCGACACACACTACTTAGCTGGATAGGATGAGTTAATGGCAGTTCCAATAGGGACCACTGAACCGCTAGAGTCCACTGAAGAATCCACATGTGTAGCCGAGCACACAGGAGAAGAGTTATGGTCACCGCCATCGAGCCTAGGGCCCCCAACTCTGATTCCACCTTTGGGAGGTGAGAATGGTAGATCAGGGAGACATGCATCCTGAGGTTTTGAACTCTCTCCGAAGTCAGGACTACTTTGCACTGAAGTGTGTCTAGCCTGGCACCAATGTAATCTATTACCTGTACACGATCTAGGAGAGATTTGGATGTGTTGATTGTGATACCCAAACTCAGGGCAAGTGTCAGAAAGTAATCCCTGGTTTGGGAAAATAGACGCCTGGTGGGAGCAGTGAGGAGCCAATCATCCAAGTACGGATAGACCTGAATCCCCTGAAGCCGCAGGTGAGCCACTACAACCACCATCACTTTGGTAAACACCCTGGGGGCTATGGTGAGACCAAAGGGTAGGGCTCAAAATTGATAATGATTGGCCCCAGCTGGAAGTGGAGGAACCTCCTGGAGCGTCTGTGCATCTTTATGTGATAGTAAGCATCCTGGAGGTCTAATGAGCACATCCAGTCGCTCTCTTGCAAGTACGACATGATGGACTGTAGTGTGACCATCCGGAACTTCTCTTTGGCAACTGACAGGTTCAGGGTACAGAGGTCCAGAATGGGCCTTAAGTCCCCTGTTTTCTTTGGCACCAAAAAGAACCTGGAGTAGAAGCCCGATCTGGACTGATCTGGGGGGATGGTTTCGATGGCTCGTTTTCCAACAGCTTGGAAATTTCCTGTGCTGCTGCCTCCCTTTGCGTGGGTGGAACGTCCGGGAGGTGTCTGGGAGATATGAGGTGACCCACTGAGGGGATAGAATATCCTCTGGATATGATTTGAAGCACCCAGCAGTACATTGTTATGGACTCCCATGCTGCTGGGTGCAAGGACAATCATCCCCCGACTGCCTCCAGAGTAGAGCAGCCGGGCAACCCCTCAGGGTTGCTGCCCGGGTCTGTCCGAGAATGGTGCACGAGACCCGAAGTTTCACGGACCCCCTTTGGCACTGGGGCAGCATCTATTCTGTCCCCCTCTGCCTCTAGGGGAAGAAGAGCCCGGAGTGTCCCAGGAATACTGAGATTTCCGGAAGCACATTTTCTTTTCCCCTCTCTGGTGCCGGGAAAAAGACCTTTAAGGGTTAGAAAAGTGGATTCCGACAGCAGACAGTGTCTTCCCGTCCTTCTCACTCTGGACTAGTCTCTCTTTGATGGTCTTACCGAAAAGTGTCGAGCCATCATAAGGGGCATTGGCAAAAGACGCCTTAAAGGGTTCGGTAAACTGACACAACCTGAGCCAGGCATTAAGCCTCATGGACATGCCAGACCCAGCTGCCCTAGCCACTCCTTCCATAGCATGGGAGAGGAGTCACACGGACGTATTTGATACTGCTTTTAGAGTGGCCATTTTCACAGAGAATGAAGCTTTGTCCTCCTGCGACATGGACTTGGGTAGAAACTCCTCCAGCTCCTTTACTAGGTCATGTTGGAGTGACATGGGCCAAGTAATTCAGCGCCCTGATCGAAAAGGTAGCTGAAGCATACACCCACTTCCCTAGGCGGTCCATCATCCATGACTCCCGGTCAGGAGGGTGGACCAAGGAACTTTCCTGAGATAGTTCCCTCTTAGTGGCTGCTGCTACCACCATGAAGTCCACAAGGGAGCCCTTATTCCAGGATGGCCTGTCAATGGGGGGACTTAAAATTTTATTGGGTTGCTTGGGGATAGGCTCCACGGTGTCTGGCTCCTTCCACGCCCACGAGGTGATCAAATCCACTAAAGGATCTGCAGCAGGGGACACCCAGGAAATAGACGGGCCCATGCCGAAAGCCTCTAGGATCACAGACTCATCAGAAGAGGGCTTGGGGACAGACCAATCTCCCTGCTGGTGCAGGATCTCCATGATGTCTCCAAAGTAGACATCCTCGGGAGGTGATCTTGGGGAGCCCTCCCCCTCATCTAAATCTGTTTCCTTGGTTAGGGACTCGGGGGAGTCCAAGTGCCTCCTCTTGCACATAAGCTTGCGAGGCACATCTCCAGTGGGGCTCTCAGGAGAGCACTCACAAGCTATCTGTTCCTCAGGGAGAACTGTCTGGGGCTCTTCGAGCACGGGTTGTCCCTCTGGTAAGACAATGGGGACTGTAGACAGAGCCGAGGGTGTCTGGGTGGAGTCCAAGGGGGTGGTCAGGGGTCTCGATCTGATGGAGAGGACCCTTTCTACCACATCGAATGCTGAAGGAGAGCGGACCTCCTGGTAAGCTAATAAGGAGGCCAGTCTCCCCGGGTCCGAAGCAAGAATTGGAGCCGGTCCCAAAGTGGATGGAGCTCCGAGGGAGGGAACCTGGCCCAACAATGTCAGAGCCAATGGAAAAGGTTCCACTCCCTGGGATCAGACACCCAAGCTCTGGCTCCGAGAGCGGCTCGAATCTGAACTGGTCAGATCAGAGATGCTCCAAGCAGCTGTCTGCATTGAGGAAACAAGGACCGTCGGTGCCAACCCCCTGACCAAGGCCAACCTCGGATCCTAGTACTCAGAAGACGAAGGTCAGATCGTCGAAGGTGAAATGGGTTGAAAAAAAGGAAGCGAGCTCCCCCCTCCAGAGGGGGGGGGCTGGCAAGATACCCCCATCTGGATCTGTGTATGGATAAATTGCCTCTTCATCTTATCCAGATCCATATCTGATAAGGAGAAAGTTGACCATGACGAGGCCATGGACTCTGACCTGGCGGGTTGGGGAACCGAGGCCCGGGAGACTGAACATGCCTCCTCTGGCTCCGGGGAGAACCTCGGAGACCAGAGACGAGGGGAGTCATGGATCCATGCTGACTTGCTCAGAGAAGCGAGGTCCGGGGACCTCTTCCTCTTTTCCTTCATATTTGACTCTCTCTCTCCCGTTCTCTACCTCAGGCTTAGATGCAGGAGTTTGAGTCCCAGCCTGGGAAGGAGGGGAGGCCAGAGGAAGAGAAGCAGAGGTAGTCACAGCAGCTGTTGTGACTGAAGCCGAAGACGAGGAAGGAGGATCAGCAGCAGGAAGAAGACCTTTGAGGGCCAACTTGGCCTTCCTATCTTTTAAAGCTCAGGGTTGAACCCCGCACAAATGGAGCAAGCCACACCAAGGTAGGCCACACCTAAGCACAACACACACAGAGTGTGGCCATCCGCTGGGGACAGCTTATGGCCACACTCTGTGCAGTGCTGGAAGACAAGCTTTTCAGCCATCCTATGAAAAAGAAAAAAGCCTTAAAAAAGGACAGGCAAAAAATTTCTTTACTCTAACAGGCACACACCCACTCACCACACTAGTCTATAGACAACACTAAAGGGGGGAGGGGCACCACAGACAAACTACTCCATCTATCTAAACAAACCTACACTCAATGCCAAAGTGATGGGTGGGGAGAAGGGAAACCTAAACTAACACTGTAAGAAACAGAAGTTTTTAACTTACAGTAGAGAAACAACCCACTGCTAGCTGGAGCTCTGAAGTCACGATGTATAACAAATCGCAGCAAACGAGATCTGGGGATGGAAGGCAGTGGAGGTGTATTATGGGTAAGGGGAGGAATCTGGAGCTCAGAGCTGATGCTAGTAATATTTGCCAGTTCGGATCCGATACAGATCTGTACTCCCACAGACTACGACCAAATGAAGTAAACTATTTCAGATTAAGCACTTTCATTCTGTGTTTGACAATAACGGAAAGAAAGTGCTCATTATTTTTTTACAACTGACACCTTGTCATTTCATTCCAACTTCTGACAGTTTATGGTTTTCACTTTTATTTAATGATTAATAATAATACCAATCATATTGCTGAACATGTCAGTGCAGTTCTGTGGATTGTGGACCTCAAATGAAGTGGCAGCAGCCCACCCAGGTACATTCTGGGCAGTCATTTACGAAGTAACAACAGTGAAAATAATGATGATGATGGTGACAAAATAAGACAATGCAGGCAAGAAAATGGAATAACTTTGCTATTACTGTGTTTTCAGAAATCAATACAGTTTCTTCCTTGCCTTAACTCATTCTTTTTTTTTCATTAATGCAAGTTGGCCCTAGTTTTGTTAGATTTTTAAAGTCATGCCAGAAACATTAATTTATTTAAATGAACAATAAAAAATACTGTGTGATTTTTATTCTGCTTACAAAAAAGTTATTAAAGCTTCTTGCCTGACTAAGCCTTCAGTTAGGTTATTTATTATTGTTATTTTTTTTAAGTTGCCCAGTTTTTATTGTACTTTTTTATTTAATTGAACAAATAAAAAAAATGCAACAGGTACAGCTTGAAAGTGGTAAACAGCATTTGCTCACAGTTCTTATTTAAACTTCAAAACATCATGGGTCAAGGGATAAAACTAAAAACGTAATGGGTAGGGATAAAGAAGAAAGGTCCAGAATCAGGAACAGATTTTAAACATAATATTGTTCTTATATGCTTTGTTGCTAGAATAACAGGTTTTGCATTAGCCTGCATTTTCTGAAGGATATGAAGTCTAGAAGTCTGAAACTCAATTGTCTATCATTATTTAAGTTTTGAAATCCTCATATTTGCCAGAAAATCACACATATTATGAGGAACAGACCAAAAATATGACACAAACTCAGGGACAGTCAAATATATGCTCTGATCTCTCAACCTCTTAGGGCAAGAATCGGGAAATAAAGTGTGCAAGGCTCAAAATCATGGGCAAATGTTAAGCTTTACTCTTGTCACCAAAGCAATGGATGAAGGTAAAACAGTTCACACCACATTACCTTGACCTGGCCAAGCCTTTTGACACAATCCCCTAGTCAGATAAGGTACAAAAGATGAATAATGTAGGAGCAAACACTTACATCACTAGCTGGATTGCCAACTTGCTCACAGGATGCAGGAGATCAAAATAGGGGGAAGAGACCAATCACCAATGGAGTCCCCCAGGGTTCGGTGCTGAGACTTTTTCTGTTTGATATATACATCTCAAAAGTAAAAGGAAATACCAAAGGGCTTTGTCTGACTAAGTTTGAGATGACTGCAAGCTAGGATCAATTACTGAATCCCCAAATGACTTAACTACCATGCAGGAAGGTTTGTCCAAAACAATAACTGGTGCCAGAATCATGAATTGAAACTGAACTCCAAAAAATACATCATCATATCCTTTGGGAAATCATCTACTCCAGGTAACTGCCAAATTGACAATATCCCCTGAGAAGTGACCTAGTTGTTTGGCGCTTGGGAACTTGTATACAATGGCCTAACTTTTGACCAACATGTGCCTCTAGTCATAAGAAAGTCTCCCAGCTTATAAACACATTGATTGTGACTAGATCTAGAAATGTTATTGTCCCCCCTTTACAAAGCCCTCATTAGGTCAATCATTTTGTATAATGCCCACTTTGGCATGTAACTTTCCAGACCCATGCAACAACTGGAATACCCACAGAGATACCTTACTAAAAGGATACAAGTCCTAAACAACAGGTCTTGCAAGGACCACCTCCAGGTATCTAAGCTGAATGTTGTGGAGAGATGGATATATATCACAGAGGCTACCAGTGTTCCAGAACAGACTATCCATTCAAGTAAAACACAGCTCATCCCTGTCCATATTCAAATGCAACTTGGATCTAAGGAAGGGTAATAGAAAATGTACTCCAAGATTGCATCTTGTGCCACTAATGGATACAGGTAGTTCCTAAATTCTGTATCTTTTACATGGGTCCCCTCAAATTATCTATGGTATGATCACAGTTATTCTCACTAGGGCTAATACACAATTATCAGCCATGAAATAGATAAGACCAATCAGGAAATGTTAATTCAAGCACCAAAAGGGAAATTGACTAAGATTAAAATGTCCTCCAAGTGAACCTATGTTGTGGTAGTAAATAGTTTTAAAAAATTGCCTTTTTTTAGATCACTAAGTGCCCCTCTCACCCCCCCCCCCCCCCCCACGCACACACACACACAGAGCTTCAACAGCTTCTGGTGCCTCTGGTTACATCAGAAAAATATACAAATTCTGTTAGACAATGAGTACAATACATTTTTTCCCACTGGATGTTTTATACATTTGGGGCTTAATAATGAAATAAATTTTAAATATTTGCGGTAGTGGTGCTGCGGTAGCGTTGTCGCCTCACAGCAAGACGTTGTCGCGTTCGATTATTAGCTAGAGCGTCTTCTGTGTGGAGGCATGCGTGAATGGGCGTGCCTTCGTTGAAGGTTGTGCGTCAGGGCTGGTAACTCGGCACGTAAAAATCCACTACCAAACATTAGCGGACCGGAGTTCTGCTGTGGCGACCCCTAACTGGAATAAGCCGAAAGACACAACAACAACAACAACTGTTAAAAATAAACCTTTCCAACATTTCAAAAAGTTATGAATTTTTGATAACTTCTTGCTTATCTGTATCTGATTGGATAATGCTAACTTTAACAGAGTTTAAGTGTGGTGGGTTACATACATTGGTAGGAACCTTGAAGACTTAACAGTCAGACCACTAGTTTCTTTTAATTATAATAAAAGTTATATTTTAATAAAGCTCAGTGGACTTCTAATGTGTACTTTCAAGCAAGCTGTAAATATCCTGTAGTGTATTCTGCACATGCTTCTGAGACACAGCTAGCATGTACACACTGTGTTCCTCTAAGGTTATTTAATTATGCCAACACTTCAGGTCAATGCATAAGTTACAGTGCTTTTGAGTGGCTGCTCACAATGAATTGCTGTGACCTCAGCAGGGAGGTGTCTGTTTCATTAAAACACCAAAAATCTGTCACAAACCAGTATCATTACTGGTTGCCCCATGTTGCTGGTCAAGGACTTAACTGTAAGAGGTGAGGTCAAACAGCCTTTTATATATATATATATATATATATATATATATATATATATATATATATATACATACATACACACACACACACATATACATATATACACACACACAAAATGTTTACTGGTACAGCAGTGTGGGGAAATTATTCCATGATTTGTCTATGACATGACCAAGTCTAAGTGCTCCCTGCTAACACTGTTCATAACTGCTACATAAAAGTAACCACATTTGTGTTTTGAGGAATCTAACACCTTTCATACGTACTATATAATCTCAGCCACATTTCAGATCTGAGGAATCTAACATTTTTCATAAATGAAACAAACACAGCCACATTTGTTTTCAGGGGCATCTAACACCTTTCCTTAAGTGCTACATAAAAATTACCACATTTCTGTTCTGGGGAATCTAACAGCTTTCATAAGTACTACACAAAAATAACCACATTTCTGACCAGGAGAATAAGAAGTTATGTACCTACCATAACGTTCCATGTTAGTTAGTTGTCTTCTCTCGCCTTCTTTCTTGCTTGATGGGTTCGGAGCCGATCCTCGGCTCCAACTCGGCACTTGCTAAGCTCGAGAGTCACTTTTACCAGCTCGAGGCAGCCCCATATCCCATGATGCAAGGCGGTAAGTACCCAGATCTCGTTTGATGACAAAGGGCAATAGCACCAAGCATAAAAACACTTCCAAAAGGAAGAAAGAAACTTACAGGATGGAAGAAGGACCAGGTCTGAATGGTCTTCAGCATAATAATTTCTTATAGAAAGGTCTGTCCAGGCCTGGGGAAGGAGGGAGGGTCGAAGAAAGAAGGAGAGAAGACAACTAACATGGAGCGTTATGGTAGGTACATAACTTCTTAATGTTAAGTTGTCAATCTCGCCTTCATTCTTGCTTGATGGGACCGTCCTAGCACCTCTATCCTGGGTGGCTCAATGGAACAGACTCTTGAGGACTGTAGAGCCAAAACTGGCTCTGTCCCTGGAGGCCAAGTCCAATTTGTAGTGGGAAACAAAAGTATGAGGAGTGGCCCAAGTGGCGCTGCACAAATAGTGTCTAAAGGAAGTCTAGCTTGAAAGGCTGTAGAAGTAGCTAAGCTCCTAGTTGAATGTGCTTTAGGTTTTGAGCACAGCTGTTTTCCCCGAGCAGATAAATTTCAGAGATGACCGAAGAAAGCCATCTAGACAAGGTCACTTTAGAAACAGGAAGGCCTTTCTTATTATCCGCATAGGAAACAAAAAGTTGATCAGATTTCCTAAATTTTTTTGTTCTGTCCAAATAATATCTGAGTTGACGGTGGACATCAAGATAATGTAGTTTTTTTCGGCTCTGTCTGAATAGTTTGGGAAAAATACAGGAGATCAATGGATTGATTCAAATTGGTCTTTGAGGCGACCTTAGGCAAAAGGTCGGATTAGTTCTCAATGATACTCTGTCTTTGTGAAAAACCAAATAGGGGGGTCGAACCGATAGAGCATGAAGTTCAGACACCCTCCTGGCCGATGTAATAGCCACTAGGAATAAAGTTTTCCAAGAAAGAAATTTCAGGGAACAAGAAACAGCTGGCTCGAAGGGGAAGAATCAAGGATGTCAGCACTAAATTTAGATCCCACTGAGGAGGAGGATTCCTGATTGGAGGCTTTAGCAGGAAAATTCCTTTCAAGAAGGCCCTGCAGAGCCTATGGGACATAATATTGTGATCTGCGATCCCGACATGAAAGTTCGAGATAGCAGCCAATTGAACTCTGACTGTGGAAGAAGAGGAGCCTGCATGAAAAATCTCTGCTAAGAAGTCCAGGACTGCCTGAACAGGGGCAGTGAAAGGATCAATACTCTTGGCCTTAGCCCAATAAGAGAAACGTTTCCATTTGCTTGCATAAATCCTCCTGGTAGAGGATTTTAAAGAAGCTACTATGATGTCTCTGACTGGGTTAGAGATCAAAGGAAGCCTGGCTAAGGAAGGAAGTGGAGCAACCATGCTGTGAGGTTGAGAGAAGGGATAGACCGGTGCAGCTGACCGGATTGGTGAATCAGAAGATCTGGCACTGGGTCCAGATGCCACGGCTGCACCAAAAGGTGACGATGGAGGAACGGGAACCAAACTTGTCGAGGCCAGTAAGGGGCAATGAGAATCAATTTGGCTCTCAACAAGGTTGCCTTCTGGATAACTTGAGGGATCAGAGGAAATGGAGGGAAGGCATAAAGAAGTCCCTGGGGCCAATCCTGGGTCAGAGCGTCTCTGGGGGGATGGCCTGGAAGAGGGAAGAGAGAAGAAGTCTGGGCATTTGCTGTTTTGGGGAGTAGCAAAAAGATCGCAACATGGACGACCCCATTCCAGAAAAATCTCTTCCGCTATAGATTGCTTGAGAGACCACTCGTGAGGCATGAGAATAGCTCTGCTCAATCTGTCCGCTACAATGTTGGTTTTCCCAGGGATATGCGTTGCTACCAGAAACCGATGAGAGGAGATTGCCCATTGCCATAGTCTGAGCGCTTCTCGACACAAGGGGTAGGACTTGGTTCCGCCCTGTTTGTTGATATACCAAACTACAGACATGTTGTCTGTGTGGACTGCAATTGTCCCTACGGGAAGAAAGTCGTTGAGGGCTTGCAACGTTAAAAGCACTGCTCTCATCTCCAGGACATTTATGTGCAGGTGGTATTGAGCGGCTGCCACGTCCCATGAACCATCCTGCCCTGATAATGACCCCCACCCGATCAGGGAGGCATCCGTGGTGACAGTGTCTACCGGGATGCGGGTACAAAGTGTCTGCCTTGGTGAACCTGGGGAGATGTGATCCACCAAGCAAGATGATCTTTGCAAGTCTGTGTCACCAGAATCTGGTGACGCATTGGAAGTTGTTGGTACGACCACTGTGTGAACAGCATCCACTGAAGAAGGCGCATGTAGAAGCGAGCCAGGGGAAGAAGAGTAATGGCCGCAGCCATGAGGCCTAATACCTTTAGAACCATTCTGGCCTGTACTTTCTTGTTGGCCAGAATGATCCTGACTTGACTTTGAATGTCTGAAACTCTTTGATCTGTAAGGGTAGCTGACATCCGAACAGTGTTTAAGTTTGCGCCTATGAAAGTAATAGACTGGCAGGGCGATAAGGATGACTTTTCGAAGTTTATCGAGATGCCCAAAAGAGTACAAAGCTTTATTGTGTAATCCCTGGCTTGAATAAGCTGATGCCTGGTGGTGGCTGAAAGGAGCCAGTCGTCGAGATACGGAAACACCTGGAATCCTTGGCGTCTCAGGTGAGCCGTGACCACTGCCATGCATTTGGTGAACACTCTGGGGGCTGTAGTGAGACCAAAGGGCAGGGCTCTGAACTGGAAATGACTGGACCCCAGCCGAAAGCGGAGAAATCTCCTGGAGCATCTGTGGATTTTGATGTGATAGTATGCATCCTGAAGATCTATTGAGCACATCCAGTTGTCCTTCTGTAAGAAGGGCAGAATTGACTGAAGAGTGACCATTCGGAATCTTGTCTTCCTCACAGACTTGTTGAGTCTGCTGAGATCAATATTGGTCTCCAGTCTCCCGTCTTTTGGGGACCAAAAGAACCTTGAGTAGATTCCGGGCTCTGAATGATCTGTCGTAACTGGCTGAATGGCTCTTTTTTGCAGAAGTTTTAAGACTTCTAACTCTGCAATTTCCCTTAGACCGGGTGGTACATCTGGAAGGGAATTTGAGTGATAGAAAGGACTTTCCTCGAAAGGAATTTTGTAACCCTCGGATATGATCGACTGTACCCATCTGTCTTGAGTGAGGGAACGCCAGGCTTCTGGGTACAGCGATAGTCTTCCCGACTGCCTCCAAGGATGGACAGCCGGGCAACATCTCAGGGATGCTGAAAGGGCTTGTCAGAGAGAGGCTCTCTGTTTCCCTGGTTTTTTGGACCCCCTCTGCCTCTAGAGCGTCTGTTGTTGTTACCCCTCTGCCTCTAGGGGTAAACTGACCACGTGAATCCGGCGTGACTCATTGGGATTTATGGAACCACATTTTGCCACCTTTCTGTCCTTTGGGGTAAGGTCTAGAAGGGGTGGAAAAACGGACTCCTACGGCAGAAAGAGTCTTGCCGTCCTGCTCACACCTGGTCAAAGTTTCCTTCACTTGAGGGCCAAACAAAGCTGACCCATCAAAGGGAGAATTTGTGAAGGACGCCTTAAAGGGATCTGCAAAGTCACATAGCCGCATCCAGGCTTGGCGTCTAAGGGCCACACCTGTACCTGCGGCCCTACTCGCTCCATCAGCAGCATATGATATAAGCCACATGGAGGAGTTTGCAATGGAATTAAGGGTTCCTAGCTGCGAAGCAATTTTTTCCTGAGCTCCTGCAGCTGTAGGATCCTGTACAACATCACCTAGCTCCTTAAGGATATCCCTTTGGAGTCTGGTGAAGTGACATAGGTAATTCAGCGACGCATAGCAAAGGTCGCTGAGGAAAACATCCGCCATTACCTATCCATGGTCCTAGAGTCCTTATTAGGAGGATGGACGGCACGGAAGGATCTGCAAGTTCCTTTTGGTGGCAGCAGCCACCACCATGGCATCAGCGGGGACACCCTTAGTGAGGAATTGCTTATCACACAGGGCAGTAATAAATTTTGAAGGCCTCCTAGGGACTGGCTCTACAGAGTCAGGAGCAGCCCACGCCTTCGGGCAATAACTTGCATAAGGGGTCGAAGGCGGAGACACCCAGGAGGTGGAGGGCCGAGATCCAAACGCCTCTAGGTATACTGACTCATCCTCAGAGGGATTATTGGTGGGCCAGTTTCCCTCTGTTTAAGGAGTTCTAGGATGTCTGAGAAGGAGACATCCTCAGAGGGGGATCTTGGGGATCCCTCTGACTCATCTAAGTCAGTATCTGAAGTGATAGACTCCCGGGAGTCTATATGTTTCCTCTTACAAGTCCTCTTTCTAGGAGGATCTCCCGAAACATCAGGAGAATCCTCGGAAGAGGGGGATATTCCCAATGGGGAAACCTGAGGCGGAGGATCTCTGGGTCCTGTAGCAAGAGAAGTGGCAGAGATGTCAACAGGCACTACAGAGGGAGGAGCTAAGGGAACAGACTGCTGGCTGATATCAGTGGCCAGCACACTCTTCATCACCTCGAATGCTCCCCTCCCAGGAAGGTCCGAGAGAACCCATTCCGAAGAGCTAGGAACTCCAGGGACCACCGAAAGGGAAGTCTCCGAGGCAGATGTCGGAGCCGAGCTCACCAAGGCCGAGGCTCCAAGGGGAAGAGCGGGTTCGGACAAGGGTCCGATGCCACTCACCCCCTCGGAGGAGACCATGGAAGCCCGGCCACGAATCCCTCTAAGGAAGGTCTCGAAGAGGAGATAAGAGTAGAGGCTGAAGGAACAGAAGGGGTATCTGTCCTTCAGCCGTAGCAGTAACTCATTCGAAGACTCCAACTCCAAGCTCTGGGGTAGAGTTGAAGGAGGAACTGCAACGGGGTGTGGACCAATAGCCGTCTGTTGAGACGGACTATGTAACATTTGGGCCAGTGCCTGTGACTTAAGTAATCTACTGACCACTCTCTCTAAATCATGGTCAGAAAGCCTGGATGACCTTGAAGATCGGCTCTGATGGCTCCGTTCCGAGAGGAGAGGTGAAGCTGGAGCCGAAAGTATCGGCTCCAAGGAAGGAGACCTAGACCTCTTCCTCGAAGGAGCCATCAGAAACGATGAAACTATTGAACCTGTCGGAGCCGACAACTTATCGGAGCCGACAGGTAGCCTCGATGCATCGGCTCCAGCCGGAGCCAATACAGCCACAAAAGTAACGGTGTCGGAGCCGATCGGAGCCGACACCGATGCCTGAGCCACATGGTGGTCGGAACCGATCGGAGCCGACACCGAAGTGGTCGATGCAGAATCGGCACCGATAGCCATCGGTGCCGAAGGCTTAGTTAAGCCAGAATCGGCTCCAGCCGGAGCCGATCTCGACTCAGAACGAGTCGGAGCCGAGGCCGCAGGCTTGGACACAGAAGCCTGGGCCTTGGAAGACTTAACAGTCTTGGATGGAGCCGACTTAGCCGGAGAGCCCTCCGGCAAGAAGGCCCCTCAAAATCAACTTATTCCTTCTTTCCTGCAGGACTCTCTGGCTGAAAGAATGACAAATAGCACAGGAGTCCTGCAGGTGAAGAGGCCCCAGGCAGTACAGGCAAGAAGTGTGACCGTCTGTCAGAGACATTTTCTGACAGCACGAGTCACACTTCTTAAAGCCTGAGACCCTTTCTTTAGACATGGTGCACACACAGACACACACACCAGTCAAAGAATTTAAATTAAATATACCAAAAGGTATAACTAAAAAACACACACACACACCCTAACAGGGGGGGGATGGGATGGGAGAAAAGTCTGACTAAAAAAATAAGAAGAGACAGAAAATTTTCTGTCAGAAAATGTTTAAAACTAATTTAAAACTAACAATAAAGGGTTTTTTAGTAAAAAGGGGCTAAAATAGCGAAGTAGTAAATCACTTACCAGGAGCTGGTAAAAGGAGGACCTCATAAGCGAAGCGGCAAACGAGATCTGGGTACTTACCGCCTTGCATCATGGGATATGGGGCTGCCTCGAGCTGGTAAAAGTGACTCTCGAGCTTAGCAAGTGCCGAGTCGGAGCCGAGGATCGGCTCTGAACCCATCAAGCAAGAATGAAGGCGAGATTGACAACTTAACATCATGCTCTTTTATGATAACATTCTTTAACACTTTGGAAAAGAATGAGTAATAACTCCTATTCTGACTACATAAATGTAACATAGAGCAAAGTATGACACTAACCTCAGAAAAAAAGAATAATCCCAAGGTTGCTGCATTTAAAATATACAATTTAATTCACTTACAAAAATGCATTTTTCTACATTATAGAACCTCAGTAACACGTGTAATAAAAATATTACCGGACTCTGTCCTCCATCACTGATGCAGTACACACGGATTCGATAAGAACAGCCTGGCTGAAGGTGGTCACATGTGTGTTCCCTGACAATTCCACTGTAAACCATATCCCATTTGTTCCCTGAAAAATTAAGTAATGAAATGCCGTCAACCAAGAAGCTAAAATAGCTAATCAAGAATCATTTCACTACTGTAGGTACTGTCAAGCATCTGGTTCTAATGTATCATCTATATAGTTCTAAAAACACAGAACGAGTTAAAACAACTGATGACTTTCCTAAACATTTCTCTTATTATCATGAAAAACTGCAGATAAATATCTAAAACTGAAACAGGGTACCTCATTGTTGGACCATACTTAACGCAAGAGCTGCACAATTTTTCAAAAAATACTGTTGACTGAATGCGATAGACACAACAGGCAGCAGTAACATAAATAACGAAAAAAAAATAAAACATCTGTGGAAAAAAAAAGTGTCATAATGTGTTCAGAGAAATACTTCCAAATGAAAGTGGTGTTGATAGTCATATCCTCCCCATTATCAAAAAGTTACTTACCATTTGAACCATATGCCATCTCAACAACATACTTTGACACTGCTGTTCCTCCATTATCTTTTGGTGGATCTGTAACAACAGATAAAAAGACATCAAGTTCTGCTTCAACTAGGGATGAACATTTGGCTGTCCTTTCAGAAACAGATTACAAAGTTTCTTAGGGACTGATGTAAACAGCAGAATCAGTGATTATTAATACACCTTTCCCCAAACTGGAACTGTTACCAATGAGCAATCATCCATAGAAACTGCCCTGTACTGGGACAATATCCCAGTATAGATAATGACAATAAAAATAAACATGTCATGAACACAGAAACTGACGGTGATTGGTGGTGAATAATATACAAATTGTACACTGATCCTACATATCCTCCTGGATCATTAGGATTTTCATTTTTCAAATACAGTTCTTTATGGCTGTGGTAGACATAACTTGTTTTTTTTTTTTTTTTGGTCCCCTCGGACCTCGTGTTTACCAGCCCAGCCCCGAGTACTAATTGTGTACACTGGGTCTGATAGCTACTTTCCAAACACACCCCCACCACTGGACTTGCTCCATTTTTGCTGGGCCAGTTGATCTTGTCAAGTGGATCTTGAGTGTGCCTGGGGGCTCAGCCAGTCCACTGGGGGAGGGTCAAATGACCTATCCACTCCCTTTTCCTCACCTCCCCACACACTCAATGATTATGTCCAAGGGCAACTGTCCTCTTTGGAACATGCCACTCCTTAGGCAGTTTTCAATGAGCAACCTCCCACCTTGGAGGGGAACTCCCATTCCTTCCCAGCCGCTCCAGGATTCTCCTGATGTTCTAATAGACCTAGGTCAGCCTGGCTGTAGCACGGCTTTTTCTCTCTACACCATCAGAGTAGCCACTACTGGAAATACTTTACCACAAAATTAAAACAGTACCTAGAGTTTTATTACAGAAATTTCCACGCATCAACCACTCCTTCAGTTAACAAGAAACTCACCACAGTTCTCTTTTATATGCCGTTTTATTTAATGCATTTTATTTTTGGACTTAAAACCATCAAGCTCCCAACAATCCTTTTATCCTTGGGACTGGCTGCTATCCAGTGACCATCACACTGTCAGAGGTGGCTGGGCTACAGGACACAGTCAGCCACAGTCCATATAATGAGATGTTTTTTTTTTCTTTCTAACTACCAAATACACTGGCAGCATTTATGCAATACTGAGGATGCAAAAAAAGAAGAAACGGCTCGCTCACATTTCCATACACAAGCATGTCGTTGTATTATCCTCCTGCATAAACTGTTATCAGGTCGCACACTGCTACACTCCAGGCCAATACCTTTTTTTCTATGGCAGGAGAGTTGGCTGGGGTCCCCTTTATGAATCTAGCTGTTGGAGTTTAACCAGCAACAAAACACCCATGTCAGAAAGCCAGCTACTCAAAACTGCTCTAACTGCTCAGAGCTCTAATTTCACTGCAAATCCCCTTTCATCTTGCTTATTTGCCAGGTAACTGATTAAGACTTGTTGAGAAGTTTAAAGTATGTGCTGAAGCTCTTCATGTTAAAGACCCGGTTACAACACTTTGGCTCTAACAACAGTCTCCATAATCTTTTGCTAACAGCATCCCATCCATATACAAGTGCTTTTACAATTTATTCAGTACTCAACTGCACTGTATAGTCTAAAACAAGCTCATCATAGTGGATTTTCTTCACTGTAATTAAGTCGTTACATAATAATATATACAATAGGGATTGCCTACTGAGCAAATGTACAAATAAAAAATTGCAAAAGGATGGCTGGAAATAAGAAAAGTGGGAGCACTATGGGGTAGCATCAAAAGCAAAGATGATTTCCTGAAGCAGGAAAAGAAAATGCAAAAGAAAAAAACATCTATCCTGCCAATGGGGGTGATCACTGAAAATATGGCATGCAGAACAATAAAAAAAACTACACGAAGGCTATGAGTATAAAGACAAAATGATCAATTTTAACAATTGGCTAAAGTATTGGTGTCATTCAAAGGGGATCCAGTGTCTGTCAGCCTGGGATGACATGCTCGACAAGCCACGTTGCTTCGCTAGGGACGGCTTGCACCTGTCACCACTGGGTTTTCGAATACTGGCAAAGGCTCTTGCCTCCCCCATGGTGCCTTTTTTAGGCAAGGAAAATGCACCCCCATAGACAACACAAAGAAAAAAAAACTAAGGGTAATGCTGCTCAACGCCAGAAGTCTAAACCTCAAGATGCACGCACTCGAGACTCTCCTCAGTATGGAAAATATCAATATCTGTGCAGTAACAGAAACCTGGTTCAAGGCTTCCGAGAGCACCCCAGCACTAACAGGTTATACTTCATACCATGCTTTCCGGCCCCAAAACTCGGACCGAACCACAAAAGGAGGGGGAGTATCCATATTTATCAAAGATACCCACACCTCCAGGTTAGTGGCACTGCACGAAGCATCGGAGATCATCCATGTGCAACTAACAGTGGGAAAAATTGCCTTTCAGTTTGTAGACTGCTACAGACCACCTTCCCAAACACAGGAACCTCATTCCGCTTTCCTGAGAACACTGGAGAATATGAAGGTCTCTACAAACACTATTATATTGGGTGACTTCAACTACCCAAACATCGAATGGGAAAACTACTCAAGCCCAAACACCCTCGCCCAACGGTTCCTAGAATTTATAAACTCAAATGCTATGGAACAACTGGTCACCACTCCCACAAGAGGGGAAAACATATTGGATCTGGTTATCTCCAACATGGGGTCTTTATGTTCCACACCAGAGGTATACCCCTCATTGGTAAGATCAGACCATAAACAAATCTCACTGGGCATCCATATTCCGTCCCCACCCCTAGCCAAGGAAACCACTGTGAAGAACTTCTCAAAAACAAACTTCACACTTCTCAAAACTGAGGAGGAATCCTTCAAAGCCCCCGGGCCAGTGGAAAATATGGCCCAAAATGCAGAATCCTTTACAAAAGCATTCTATGGACACCTACAAGAATGCATGGAGCATGCTATCCTAAATAAAACCAAGACTCACTCCACCAAAGGCAGGAGAACTGTCTGGTGGACCCCGGCCATAAATAAGCTATACAACAGAAGGAGAAAGCTACTACATGACAGAGCAAAATCCCAAAAAGGGAAGGCGTCACTGATCAGTACTAGCAAGAAACTACGATCCCTCATAAAATCATCCAAGGCCAGCTTTGAAAGAAAAATTGCACAAGACACAAAAGAAAATCACACGGCCTTCTTTAGTTATGTCAGAAACCTGGGAGGCAACTCCCAGATATGCTCTGAGTTAGTGCAAAATGACAAAAAATACACTGAACCCACAGACATTGCTAACATCCTGGCAGAAAGGTTCAGTGCAAACTCCCCCCCCACCCCCACCCCAAAAGAGCAAATGTCTATCCCAACAGGGTGTAGCCTTCCTGAGATCACAGATGCACAGGTGAGAGCTGCCTTCTCCAAAGCAAAAAACACAACATCAATGGGACCAGACAGTGTCCCGGGCTGCGTCTTACACGAGCTCCAAGAAGAACTAAACCCTCATATAAAGTCACTGTTCAATCTCAGCCTTACTACAGGATATGTACCCAAGAAATGGCGTACAGCAACAGTGGTCCCACTCCACAAAGGTGGTGCCACAACAGACCCCAGAAACTATCGCCCTATAAGCCTGACTAGCCTGGTCTGCAAAGCTATGGAGCGTATCATCATGGAAATCATAAACAAAGACACTGGGAACCTCCAGACACTGGATCCTACCCAATTTGGCTTCGTTAAGGGCAGATCTTGCCTCTTGAACCTGGATGACTTCTTTGAAACAGTTACCAAAGCCATAGATGAAGGGAAGGTAGTCCACACAGCTTACCTGGACCTCACAAAAGCCTTTGACACAATACCCCACTCTGGCATCATAAATAAGCTCACCAGCTTAAATATCAATCCCTATGTCACAAGATGGGCTGCAAACTGGCTCAGGGATAGAACCCACATGGTCAGAATAGCAGGTGCCATGTCAGACTCTAAACCAGTTACAAGTGGTGTCCCACAAGGCTCAGTCCTGGGACCTCTCTTGTTCGGTATATATTTCTCCGAGGTACAGGCTAACATGGGTGGACTATGGCTGACCAAGTTCGCAGATGACTGCAAACTGGGTGCTGTAATCGACTCTCCGGCTGACACAAGCATCCTCCAAAAGGGTCTCACAGAGATGGATAACTGGTGCCAGAGCCATGGCCTAAAGCTAAATAAAAGTGCACAGTCATCCCCTTTGGGAAAAACAAAGTGCCCACAAATTACCACATAGGTGGTAATCCATTAAGTACAGAAGAAGTAATTAGGGACTTGGGGAATCAAGTAGATAGCAATCGCTCCTTTGACAATCACGTTGCCAAAGTGGTTAGAAAGACCTTCTATATAGCCCACCTTATCATGAAAGGGTTCACATCTAGATCAAGAGAGGTCATTGTGCCCCTCTACTCATCTCTTATCAGGCCCATAATTGAGTACAATGCCCCATTTGGGATGTACCTTACCCGACACCTTCAGCAACTGGAAAGACCCCCAAAAGTATCTCACCAAGAGGATCAAGGGGCTCAAACAGATGCCCTAGGCAGTTCGGCTAAAGAAACTCCAGCTCTACTCAGTTGCGTACCGCCTACTCAGAGGCGATCTGTGTCTGACGTATAAAGCCATGTCCAACCCAGAATTAATGGACATGCTTCACCTCAGGAAATCCAAATCCCTTAGAGCTACACGCTCCAGGGACTTGAACCTCAGCACAGAAATAAATAGGACATGCTGGAGGGACAGATTCATATCCCAGAGGCTCCCCTCACTCTGGAACAAAATCCCAATCCATGTTAGGCAGAGCTCCTCACTGACCCTCTTCAACAGAAATCTTGACGAGTGGATGGGAGATCGTAAGTTTACCCCTGGGATCTCTTGTGTGTCCCTGCTTGACAGAGGTACAGTAAACTAACCTTAAAAGGGCTACCTTCTGTGACCTACCATACAGAGGCACAGTCAACTAAACTAAAAGGGTGATGAAAGCCAAACACACTCTGGCTAGGCTTATAAATGCCCTAGGGCAGATAGCCTTGTATCAACCTATGAACCTATGAGGATACTGGGAAAATAGCAGCAAATATCTTTAACATCAGGCCAGGGTGGCCCAAGACAGGAAGATAGCAAAAAAGTTGAGAGATACAAAATAAATTCTTCAAATACACTGTGCAATGTGTCTGAAATCAGCATAATGCTAAATTATCGATAAATATGGATGAATGAAAATGATACAGTTAAGTTAGAAACACTGATTAAGATCTTTAAGTTTGGTGCCAGCACAGAGAGACACAGCAAGATTAGATGGAGGCATACGTGCTGATGGAAAAGTGACTAGGGGGAGTAAAAGAAGGAAAGTTTCAGAGGCAAGACAAGGTCTTGGCAAGTTGCCCCCCAGAGTAAGATGGTTGGTGAAACACTGTTTATCTCCACAGGAACCACAGAGGTGCACCAGGACTGAAAACAGCAACAATAATTCTCTTACAACAAAAATCAAAGACCTATCAGTCTCGATTCCATTCCAAAGAAAGTTACAATAAAGATTCTGACAGACAAGCTACTATATTTCTAAATGTGAATTCTCTTTTAGGTGATCAGTAGCATGATTTCACACAGAATTCTTGCCATTCCAACAGGATCCAATTCTCTGAAAAGGGTCTCCCCTGAAGTAGCCAATGAAATCAGTTAAAGCAGGTGATTTAGACTTTGGGCTGTTAATGAGGTGCTTCCTGTAGTCAAAGCTACAGAGTTTGATTCCTTCTACCTCCTTGCCTACCGTATGACTCTGAGCGAGTTACTTAACGACTGCATGCTCCCATATCACATCTGAAAAGGGGCATTTGGTCCACTGGGATTACCCGGTTAACAGCTAGAGAAAACAGAAAGTAGAACTCTGCATGATATATTTGGGCTTAATGCCTTTGAGACTGTATGTCACAACAGATTGATATTTAAGTGAAGGGGTATGGGCAGGAACCCAAAAATGGTAGTGAATAAGATTCTGACTCATTGGAGCAGGAAAGCAAGACCAGCCGGTACAGTGATAACACCAATAAAAATGTGGTGGTTATAAATGCAGGATCCAAACTTAACAACTTGTAAAGGCTGAAGTAAACGAAGACAGGTGGAAACTGAAAATTAATGTAAAAAGGGTACACAACTATGTAGTGTGACAGTAGAAAACAGGAAAGCATGCATATTTTGATAGATGTCTCCAGGAAGAACTGAGGGAGAAAAGAATCTAAGTCTCTTAACCATGCAAAGGTTGAATTATGCAGTACAATGGTAAAGTTATTATTTAATTTCGAGTATCTCAGTTACCCATCAAAGCAGATTCATTTTCAGGGCACATTTGGTGAGAAAGATTCATAGCAATGCTGATGTATAAGAGCAGTCACAAAGTTTATTTGCATTTGATAACTAAGGTAGAGCAGTGATCCCAGCAGTCCTTTTTCAGATTTAGCTTGAGAGTTACATTTCAGTATTAAGAACAAAGCAAAGAAAATGATAGAGTTTGTCTAGAAGACAGGCAATACCTTTATAGAGCAGTCAACAGCTGGATTAAAAGCAGACAGCCACAAAGGAGCACATTATTAATACAACCTACAGCAAATATAAGGTAACTGAATGAGAAAATGTAATTAAAAATGAAATGCAACCATTAGTGCTAATGCACGTACAAGACATTTTTTCTGAAATAAGAATGGCTATAGTGAAAGATGAAGATTATACATGTTTCATACAGATGTTGGGAGTGAATTTTGAGTTGATTTATAGAAAAAGTACAGTTTTGTACCTACCATAAATGTACATGTTCGAGTGTTCACCCTGCTGCAGTCATCACACTTGGGTTATCCTGCCGTCAGGTCCATAGTCGGCCCGAATTCCAAAGTCTTGGTCCGGCGTCAGTTGCTGTCGCTTCTTCCCTGACGTCAGTGCGCCAGGGGTATATAAGAGGCATCCAACGCCATTTTCTTCAGTTTTTCTTGCCCCTGATGTCAGGTGCCCCCAATAGGTAGGCAAAATACATATATATATATATATATATATATATATATATATATATATATATATATATATATATATATATATACATACATATATATATATATATACATACATATATATATATATATATAAACATATAGCTAGATAAAAATAAAACAATACCCTTAGGCACAAGCAAATACACCACAGAGGTAGTATAGGATAGAGTGGTAGAGATAAGTTCAGCTAGTTCAGAGGGGATGGAGGGAGGGTAACCTGGACTGCAGCAGGGTGAACACTTGAACATCTACATTTATGGTAGGTACAAAACTGTTCTATGTTCATCGTGTTACCCTGCTGCAGTCATCACACTTGGGTTGAATCCCAAAGCTAGGGATGGGAGGTGGAGTCAAACAGGGTTAGAAGAAGCTAGTAGGCCCTGCAAAACTGCAGTGGCAAAACCAGCTCTAGTCTTAGAGTATAGAGGTAAGTGATAGTGTTTGGTGAAGGTGTGCACTGAACTCCCAGTTGCAGCTTCCAGAATATCCTTGGTTGGCACTCCCCTGAGAAAGGCTGCTGATGTAGCTGCAGCCCTGGTGGAGTGGGACCTAATGTTAGCAGGTACCGGTTTCCCATGATGTGTGTAGCAGAAACGTATGCAATGCCCTATCCATTTAGAAATGGTCTGTTTTGAGATAGTTTTTCCTTCTGATCCTGTAGCATAGGCTACAAAGAGCTGGTCAGTTTTTCTGAGAGCCTTAGTTTTATCCAAGTAGTAACGTAATTGCCTGTGAATGTCCAAAAAGTGCAGGAGTCTTTTTCCTTTGTTCTGGGGATTTGGGAAAAAGGTGGGCAAGTGAATGGTTTGGTTTAGGGCCACACTGGATACCACCTTTGGCATAAAGGAAGGGGAAGTTAATAGAGAGACTCTGTCTCGATGAAAAATGAGGAAAGGTTCCACTGCCATTAGTGCCTGTAGCTCTGAGACTCTTCTAGCTGATGTTATTGCTAGTAGTAGGGCAGTTTTCCATGAAAGAAATTTTAAATCAGCTGAAAAAGCTGGTTCAAAGGGCGGCAGTGTAAGCTTTTCCAGAACAAAGTTGAGATCCCAAGTAGGTGTTGGTGCTCTCCTTGGCGGTCTTGTGTTCTTAGCCCCCCTGAGGTACTGTCTTAGGAGTGGATGTGAGAATAAAGGAGGATCCGTGTTGTAATGAGCTGAAATTGCTGAGGCGTGGATCTTAATAGATGAAAAGGAAAGTCCTTTGTACAACATCTCAGTTAAATATTGTAGAATCTGAGGAATGTTTGGATCAAGGGGATTTTGGCCTTTAGCCTGGTTCCAGGCGCAAAATCTTTTCCATTTGTCTGAATAGGTTTTCCTGGTGCTGGGCCTACTGGCCTCCAGAATGACATCCATAACAGCTTTGGATAAAGGTGTTGGCTGGTTGTTTAGGTAATTTGCCATGCAGCCAGGTTTAAAGTCTTGAGCTGGCTGTGTAGAATCTGATTGTCTGGCTGGGTGAGCAGGTGAGGAATTTGTGGCAAAATCCATGGTGGGCCGTGGGCCATGTTCCTTAAAAGTGGATACCAATGCTGGCGTGGCCAGTCTGGTGCAACGAGTATCATTTGTGGCCTCTCTAATCTGACTTTCAGCAGCAGCACCTTTGCTAGAAGAGGCAGTGGAGGGAAGGCATACACTGTTAATGTTTTCCAACTGAATGAGAGGGCGTCCACTTTCCAAGGTAGTGGATGGAAGGTCCTTGTGCAAAATTTTTGAAGTTGGTGGTTGTGGGGGCTTGCAAACAGGTCTATGTCTGGGCGTCCCCATTTATCATTGCAAATACTTGTGGATCTAGTTTCCATTCGTGTGGATCGATGATGTTTCTGCTTAGGTCATCTGCCAATGTTTTTTTCTTTCCTGGCAGGAATTGTGCTTGTAATTGAACCTGGTAAGACAGTGCAGTGTTCCACAAGGTCATTGCTTGCCTGCATAGAGGGTAGGAATGTGTGCCCCCTTGCTTGTTTATGTACCACATTACTGTGGTATTGTCTGTCTTTATTATTAGTTGTCCTGGGTGTAAAAGGTCCTTGAAAGCTGTTAGGGCATTCTGTACTGCTAGCATTTCTTTTTGATTGATATGCAGATGCCTCTGATCTGTAGTCCATTTGCCCTGAATGCACTGTCCTACCATGTGTGCTCCCCAGGCATAGTCCGATGCATCTGTTGTCATAGTTTGACTGGCTGTGGGTAAGGTGAAAGGCTGACCCTTGTTGAGGTGACATGCCTGTGCCCACCATAGAAACTCCTACTGAAGGCAGGGAATGAGTGGTATCATTGTTTCCAAGCTGTGGCTGTGCTGAGTCCATACACTTTTCAGGTACCATTGTAATTTCCTCATATGCAGTTTTGCAAATGGTATTAGTAGTATGCAAGATGCCATGAATCCCAAGGCCTGCAGAATTTTTCTTGCAGGGAGTTGGGTCTTTGTTGCCATTATTTTGAAATATTGCATCAGCTGTCGTTGCTTGTCTGGCGTGAGATAAGCCATCTGGGCCGTTGTATTCAAGCTGGCACCCAGGAATATTATGTTTTGTGAGGGCACTAGTTTTGATTTCTTTTCATTTACTGTGTACCCTAGGCAACTTAGAAGGTGTCTGACAAATGCCAGATGCTTTAAAAGAATGTCCTTGCTTTCTGCTTGAATAAGACAGTCATCCAGGTATGGGTATATCTGAATTCCTCTTTGTCTGCAGTATGCAATTACTGGTGCCAGGCATTTTGTGAAGACCCTGGGCACAGTAGATAAGCCAAAGGGCAGTGCAGAGAATTGATAATGCATTGAACCTGCAATGAAGCAGAGGTATCTTCTGCAATTTTGTCTGAGAGGGACATGCAGGTATGCCTCCTTGAGGTCCAAAGTTACTAGCCAAACATTCTTGCCCAGCATGGGAAGAAGCTGCTGTAGTGTTAGCATCTTGAATTTTGGTACTTGCAGATAGGTGTTCAGAACTGAAAGATCTAGAATGGGTCTCCATGCTTTGTCCTTTCTTGGGACTAGGAAGAGTCTTGAGTAAAATCCTTGTCCTTGCTCCTGTGTAGGTACATGTTGAATGGCTCTCATGTCCATGAGAGCTGTAATTTGTTTTTTTGCCTCTGCCCACTGATTTGGTGGCAGGTTTGGCATTCCTTTTATCCTTGGTAAGGTATGAAAGTGGAATCTGTATCCTTGAGAGACAATGTTTAGAACCCATTTGTCTTTTGTGATGATGTGCCAGTTGTCTGCAAAAAATGTTAATTTTCCTCCCAAGGGAGTTGCCAGGAGAGATTTGCTTGGTAGTTTGAGGATTGAGTCATTGTGTTTGTCTTCTACTAGCTTGGGGCCTGTCTTCTCCTCCTTTCTGGGTAGCAGTACCCCACTGCCGAGGTTTGTAAGGGCCTTGTGACTGACCTCTGCCCCTTGGCCGTCTGTATTTGCCCCTCTGTGATCTGTCAGAAGCTGGAAAGGACCAGTTTTTTGTTGGCCAATTTTTGCTGAAACGAGGGAGTTGTACCTGCAAAAAATCCTTGACCGTTTGCATAGACTTTGCCTTATCCTCCATTTTCTTTAAAACCTCTTCTGCTTTGACACCAAATAATACATCCTGTTGTAAAGGTGCATCCAATCATTTTGCTTTAACATGATCAGGAAGGGTTTGTTCTTTTAACCAAGCATGTCTACGTATGACAGAGCCAGTAACAGCTGCTCTACAGGAAGCTTCCAATGAATCAAATCCGCATTGTAAAGTAGGTTTGCCCACCTGTTCAGCTGCATGCAACAGATCCTGCATTTCCTTGAATTCAGACTGTTCAGAATGTGTGCTCATTTTTTGTTTTAACGGAGACATTAGGAATTGCTGATATTTCAACATGTGAAACTGACAATTTAATGCTCTCATAGCCAGAGTTGCTGAGGTGTATATTTTCTTTCCCCATCTATCTAGGGCTCTGGAATCCCTTTCAGAGGGCACAGGATTTTTAGCTATAGAAGCTTTAGCTCCCTTAGGACCCTGGGAAATTGTTTCTGGGTCAGCTACAGGGCTTTTATAAAGGAATTCGTGTGAGTCAGGTACTCTGTAGTATCTGTCTGGTTTGGCTGGAGCAGGAGGTAGAGAGTCTGCATTTAAACTAAACTCCAAGTAAACATCATCCACAATATCTAAAACAGGAGGGATAGCAAGAGGTCTCTGCTGGGGTAATAAAAGGAACTCTCTGAGCTTTTTCTTAGAATCTGAGTAGTCCTGGCCTTCCCATTGGAAATGTTCCCTCATGATATGTAAAGTTTCCCCAAAGGAGTAGTCTTCAGGGGGAGATGCTGAGGGAATAGAGTCTTCAGCATCAGAGTCTTCATAAGGTGGAAAAGTGTAATCCTGTTCCTCAGAAGAATCGGAGGAGAGTGAAAGTTGATCAGAGGATGCATAATCCTCCTCTTGTCTTGGTCTTTTATCAGGAGGGGGATGGGAACCCCTAATTAGGGTAATCAAATCTTCAGCCATCTTAAGCATCTGTTTTTCTTAGGCATGGGGCCTTGAACTGTAGACTGATGTACAGTTTTCTTAGGTTTTAAAGGAGTTTTAAGCTTAGCATAAGATTTAATGGTGAGTGTAGTAGGTCTGAAGATACCTTCTGCAACCGAAGATGTTTCCACTGCACCGGGGTCGACTTCTGCTCCGGTGTCGGAAGATAGCTGCGTCGGCCTAGTAGGCTCCGCTTGGGAATCCGCAGCTGTCTGGGGTTCCAGTTCTGCGGTCGTCAGGGGATGCGTAGGTGCCTCACTGAAAACCGGACAACCGGCGACAGGCCCCGCTGAGGCCTCGGAGTCAGGCTTGTTCCTAGGCTGCCTGTCCTTATCCTTGCGTATTTTATGTATGGCGGTCGTCGGCTGCTCTGACAGCATGATATAATTAAATTTCCTACTAAAGTAATGCCGTGCAAAGTCAAAATGGCATTTGATAGTTCGTTTATTAAACCTAGCACAAAACTGACAACCTGTGACATCGTGGTCTGGGCCTAGGCAAGGAATACAGTAAGAATGGAAGTCCTTATGAGGTATTTGCTTCCCACAAGAAATGCAATTGTTAACTTTTTCTGACATCGGACTGAGGCAAGAAAATGTTCCCCAACGGGGTACTTAGCTTTATTGAAGACTTCGGACTGAAATTCAAATCGAAAATCTCAGGTGTCGGCCGACCGGCACTTGCGAACTGCTTCTGCTTCGGGCACCACGCGGCAAGAAAGACAGAAGAAAATGGCATCAGATGCCTCTTATATACCCCTGGCGCACTGACGTCAGGGAAGAAGCGACAGCAACCGACGCTGGACCAAGACTTTGGAATTCGGGCCGACTGCGGGACCGCCTGACGGCAGGATAACCCAAGTGTGATGACTGCAGCAGGGTAACACGATGAACATCTAATAGACCACATGAATAAACCAAACTGACCACTTCTGACATTATTACTGCAGCAGGATTGTAGTTATTGATGAGATTACAGATGTTTACTTCTTACTTATATTAAAAGCTTTTCATAGGTTCATAGGTTCATAGGTTTATACTAGGCTATCTGCCCTAAGGCATTTATAAGCCTAGCCCAAATTATTGTGGCTTACGCCACCCCTTATATGAAAAAATACTGTGCCCATTAGTTTGTTGTGCCTCTGTCCAGCAGTGACACAGAGTTGATTCCTGGGGTAAACCTACGATCTCCCATCCACAGGTCTAGATTTCTCTTGAACAGAGTCAGCGAGGTGCTCTGCCTCACATGGACCGGGATTTTATTCCACAGCATAGGGAGTCTCTGAGTGATAAATCTATCCCTCCAGCACGTCCTATTTATATCCGTGCTAAGGTTTAAGTCGCTTGCTCTAGTGGTTTTGGTGGATTTGGATTTTTTGAGGTGGAGCATGTCCATTAATTCCGGGTTGGACATGGCCTTGTATGTCATGCACATGTCACCTCTGAGCAGACGGTATGCGACTGAATAGAGCTGGAGTTTCTTCAATCTGGCAGCATATGACAGATTTTGGAGTCCCTTTATCCTTTTGGTGAGGAACTTTTGGGGTCTCTCCAATTGCTGCAGATGTCGGTTGAGATACATCCCGAATGGGGCATTGTACTCGATCATTGGTCTGATAAGTGAAGAGTACAGGGGAACAATGACCTCACTAGATCTGGATGTGAATCCTTCATGATCAGGTGGGCAATGTAGAAGGTCTTTCTAACCACTTTAGCAATGTGAGTGTCAAAAGAAAGGCCACTGTCAACCTGGGTCCCCAGGTCCCTGTTAACCTCTTCTGTGCTTAGTGGATTGCCACCTATATGGTAGCTTGGGGTTACCTTGTTTTTCCCGAAGGGTATGACTATACATTTTTGGCGTTTAACTTCAGGCCATGGCTCTGGCACCAGCTATCTGTTTCCGTGAGTCCCTTCTGAAGGATATCCGTGTCCGATGCACTTTCCACTATGGCCCCCAGTTTGCAGTCGTCTGCAAACTTTGTCAGCCAAAGTCCTCCCATGTTGGCCTGTACTTCTGAGAAGTAGATGCCAAACAATAGGGGCCAAGGACCGAGCCCTGTGGGACACCACTTGTGACCGGCTTGGAGTCTGACACAGCGCCAGCAACTCTAACCCTGTGGGTTCTGTCCTTAAGCCAGTTTGCAACCCATCTTGTGACATATGGGTTTACATTTAAGCTGGTAAGTTTTTCTACAATACCCGAGTGGGGTATTGTGTCGAAAGCCTTTGCAAGGTCAAGGTAGGCTGTATGGACTGCCTTTCCCTCATCAATGGCCTTGGTGACTGTTTCGAAGAAGTCAACCAAGTTCAAAAGGCATGATCTTCCCTTGACAAAGCCAAACTGGGTCGGGTCCAATGTCTGCAAGTCCCCTATATCTTTGTTTATGAGCTCCATTATGATCCTCTCCATAGCTTTGCAGACTAGACTTGTTAAGCTTATGGGGCGGTAATTACCAGGGTCCGTAGAGGCACCGCCTTTGTGGAGTGGGACCACAGTTGCCGTACGCCACTCCTTGGGCACGTATCCTGTGGTAAGGCTGAGATTAAACAGCTGCCTTATGTGCGGGTTTAATTCCTCATTTAGCTCGTGTAGCACACAGCCGGGGACACCATCCGGTCCCATTGATACTGTGTTTTTAGCTTTAGAGAGAGCAGCTTTCACCTGCGCATTTGAGATGTCCGGGAGGCTACACTCGGCTGGGATAGTTATCTCTCCTTTAGGGGAGAGGGGTGAAGTTTGCACTGAACCTGTCTGCCAGTATGTTGGTAATGTCTGTGGGTTCAGTGATTTTGTATCATTTTGGACTAATTCTGAGCATATCTGGGAGTTTCCACCCAGGTTCCTAACATAGCTGAAAAAGGCCTTATGATTGTCCTTTGAATCCATGGCAATTTTTCTCTCAAAATTGGCCTTAGTTGATTTTATGAGTGCTCGTATTTTTTACTAATAATGATCAGGGGTGACTTCCCTTTTATGGATTTTGTTCTATCATGTAATAGCTTTCTCCTCTTATTGTAAAGTTTGTTAATGGCTGGGGTCCACCAGACTGGACGTTTGCCCTTTGTGGAAAGAGTCTTGGTTTTATTTGGGATTGCCTGATCCATGCAGTCCTGGAGGTGTTCATAGAAGGCATTTGTAAGGGCTTCCGCAGCTTGGGTTGTGGTTTCCTCTGGCTCAGGGGCCTTTAAGGATACCACACCAGTCTTGAGTAGTGTGAAGTTTGCTTTAGAGAAGTTCTTCACTATGGTCTTTTTTGCTTGGGGTGGGGCGGGATGTGGATTTCCAGTGAGATTAGTTTATGATCAGATCTCACCAATGAGGGATATACTTCCGGTGTGGAGCATTTTGTCCCCATGTTTGTGACAATGAGATCTAGTATATTTTCTCCTCTCGTGGGAACAGTGACTATCTGTTCCATGGCATTTGAATTTATGAACTCCAGGAACCGTTGGGCTAGAAAGTTAGGGCTTGAGTAATGTTCCCAGTCTATATTTGGTAGTTGAAGTCACCCAATATGATGGTGTTTGGAGATACATTTATACCCTCCAGTGTCTTCAGGAAGGCTGTGTGGGGTTCCTGAGTTTGAGAGGGTGGCCTGTAGCATGCTACAATTTGTAGAGCAGTTTTGCCTATGGTTAGTTGCACCTGGATGGTTTCCGAAGCTTTGCGTTGCCACCAACCTGGAGGTGTGAGTATCCTTTATGAATATGGATACACCCCTCCTTTTGTGGTGTGGTCCGGGTTTTGGGGCGGAGCATGATATGAGGTAAAACCTAATAGTGCCGGGGTGCTCTCAGGAGCCTTGAACCAGGTTTCAGTTACAGCACAGACATCGATGTTCTCCATACTGAGAAGGGCCTCGAGTGCGTGCATTTTGAGATTTAGACTTCTGGCATTGAGCAGCATTACCCTCAGTTTCTTCCCATTTTTGTTTTCTAGGGTGGTAGGTTTAGAATTTGAGCCTTGCCTAAAAAAGGCACTATGGGGGTGGCAACAGCCTTAGCCAATATCCGGAATCCCAGGGGTGACAGGTGCAAGCCGTCCCTTGCGAAGCAGCGTGGCTTGTCAAGCATGTCATCCCAGGCAGACAGACACTGGATCCCCTTTGAATGACACCAGACATTAAGCCAATTGTTAAAGCTGATCATCTTGTCTCTATATTGTGGCATCATTCTTGGTGAAGGAAGGATACTGCTCAGGGTTAGGGTCATACCTGCCTGGGCTACATAATCAGAGAGCTCCTCTATGTCTCTTTTCATGTAGTCCAGGGAGGTACGTCTCAGGTCGTTCACACCAGCATGGACAATGACTGTGTCATATTTGTACTTGCCATGGAGTGACCCGAGTGCTTGTGTTATGTGGCGGATTCTAGCGCCCGATAGGCAGCTTACTGTGACCCTCTCCTTGTTCAGCCTGGTGAGTGGGACGTCAGTGTGTCTGACTATGGAGTCACCTATGACCAGTATGTTTGGTGTTGTATTTGGCCTTAAGGGCTGTGACTGCTTTGCACACTGCTTTTGTGGTTTATGTGTTGCTTGTGGGGTGTCTTGAGGTAGCAGTTGTTTGGGTGTCTGCTTTGGAGGCCTCTGCTGTTTAGGTAAATTTTACTCAGAGCCTCCAGTATGTCTTTGTGTGTTTATGTGTTTGATTCAGTCGAGTGGTAGCATTATGTGAGGCTGGTTTTGTGGTGTGTGTAGTTGCCTTCTCCTCCTGTCTGGTCTTGCCAGTCCTGAGTTGAGAGAGCTCAGCCTCCAGTTTGGCTAAATAGCTGCATCTCTGCAAGTATTTGTGTTATGTGGGAGGAGGAGAGGGTTGTCTGTGTACATGAGGCAGTTATAACATTGCCTCAAGATTCCCAGATTCACCAGCTGGACCGGAGAGGAGATTGACAACTGACCTTTGGACATGCTAGAATAATATTGGGAAATCCTTAATTGAAAACAAGGGCCAGTGGGGAGTGAGGGTGTAGTGCTTTTAATTTTTAGTGCTGACTTATATAATTGCTTTAGTGAGCAAGTGCCAGGTAACTTGAGTGCAATGTGTTACAAGTAACTAAATGCAAAACGACAAACAGTAACTTTCTTTCAAGTGAAACGAGGAAATAAGTACAGTAAGCAATGCAGGTATCACTAGTGATCCACAGAAGAACTGAAAAGTTGCGTATTAGGTGGAATTAGCTTCCAGGGAAATAACAAGCAAACAAACAACAAGCATATAAACAAAGCTAGATTCAGTAGGCCTGGATCTAGTCTATGCTAGAGCAAACAAGGTGAACCAATTTCAGTAAGATACAGTTCAAATATTCAGGCACTATAAACCTTTAACCAGAAAATTCCCAGCTCAGAAGGGCAGAGTCCAGCCTCTTCTCCCACAAGAGTGCAGACCATGAACCTTCTTAATGTAAAATAACTGGCCTGAAGCCCAAGTGCCTAAACCAGAACTAATACACTTGGACACTGGGCTCTCAATCAGCAGTTCCCAACTTAGAAGGATGAAAGCTACCTGTCCTGCCACCACAGTGCTTGCCACAAACCTTCCTAATGTAAAACAACTGTTCTGAAGCCCAAGTGCTTAATCCAAAAGACTTGAATGATAGCTACACTTTAATCAAGTTACAACCAAGCAGTAATAAATACCATTGAATACTTTAGAGAATGTCTGGATTAGTGCTCAAGTTACACAAACAAAGCTAGATCCAGCAGGCCCGAATCCAGTCTATGCCACAGCAAACAAGGCGCACCAACTTCAGTAAGGAACAGTTCAGATATGCATGCACTATAAGCCTTTAACCAGAAATTCCCAGCTCAGAAGGGCAGAGTCCAGCCTCTCCTCCCACAAGAGTGCAGACCACAAACCCTCTTAATGTAAAATAACTGGCTTGAAAGCCCAAGTGCTTAAACCAGAATTAATACACTTTTAGAATAACAGACACTGAGCCCTCAATCAGCAGTTCTCAACCTAGAAGGATGTAAGCTACCTGTTCTGCCACAACAGTGCAGACCACAAACCCTCTCAGTGCAAAACAACTAACTGGTCCGAAGCCCAAGTGTTTAAACCAAAAGGCTTAGAATGAGTTACACCAAGCAGTAATAAATACAATTGAGTATTTTAAGATGATGCAAAAGTAAAAGAAGTAGGTAAAAACACAAGTACAGTAAAAGCAGATGAATTTTTTTTTTTTTTTTCTGAACAAGTGCTGAGATCAAAGAAACAGATTTGAGTGCTGAAACTAGAAAACTGGCTAGTTATAAGAAATAAACAAGCTAGAAGGCTTCCCTCAAACACAGAAGGGCTTGGGGCTCAGAAGCCTACAAATAGTCTGTACCACTTAACAAGAAAGGCAGGAAATAAGCTTAATTTTTTTTTTTCTATTTCCCAGATGCTCTCTTTGTACACAGTAGGAGTGCCTGAAATCAGAATATGATCTCACTGCACTCAGTTGAGTGAGCAAATGAGATGGGCCCAGAGGCAGGCTGAGGGGTGGGCAGTTTCAATGCCACTAAGATTAACACCAAAACAAAAACAGGGCGGGTGGGTGGGAATAACTGAAGAGCAGAATAACTTCAGATAAAAATTCCTTCAACACTCCTTCATACACAGTTTAAATCAATTTAAATACTGTATTTTTAAAAAAGTGCAGAAAAAGGTACTTAAATTCTCTTATACGTCCAGTTGAATATAACCAAGTTTTTAGCTGGCCAAGCTGAAGTTTTAAAGCAGGAATTATTTCACATGCACCAGTTTAAATATGCAAGGACAGGAAGTCAAAGAATGTGGCTACCCCCACACCTGTAATTACTAGCAAATAACAAAATTCAGCCAACACTAGCTTTAGTTCAAGTTACTGAAGAGCAGAATAACTTCAGATAAAAATTCCTTCAACACTCCTTCATACACAGTTTAAATCAATTTAAATACTGTATTTTTAAAAAAAAGTGCAGAAAAAGGTACTTAAATTCTCTTATACGTCCAGTTGAATATAACCAAGTTTTTAGCTGGCCAAGCTGAAGTTTTAAAGCAGGAATTATTTCACATGCACCAGTTTAAATATGCAAGGACAGGAAGTCAAAGAATGTGGCTACCCCACACCTGTAATTACTAGCAAATAACAAAATTCAGCCAACACTAGCTTTAGTTCAAGTTACTGAAGAGCAGAATAACTTCAGATAAAAATTCCTTCAACACTCCTTCATACACAGTTTAAATCAATTTAAATACTGTATTTTTAAAAAAAGTGCAGAAAAAGGTACTTAAATTCTCTTATACGTCCAGTTGAATATAACCAAGTTTTAGCTGGCCAAGCTGAAGTTTTAAAGCAGGAATTATTTCACATGCACCAGTTTAAATATGCAAGGACAGGAAGTCAAAGAATGTGGCTACCCCCACACCTGTAATTACTAGCAAATAACAAAATTCAGCCAACACTAGCTTTAGTTCAAGTTACTGAAGAGCAGAATAACTTCAGATAAAAATTCCTTCAACACTCCTTCATACACAGTTTAAATCAATTTAAATACTGTATTTTTAAAAAAGTGCAGAAAAAGGTACTTAAATTCTCTTATACGTCCAGTTGAATATAACCAAGTTTTTAGCTGGCCAAGCTGAAGTTTTAAAGCAGGAATTATTTCACATGCACCAGTTTAAATATGCAAGGACAGGAAGTCAAAGAATGTGGCTACCCCACACCTGTAATTACTAGCAAATAACAAAATTCAGCCAACACTAGCTTTAGTTCAAGTTACTGAAGAGCAGAATAACTTCAGATAAAAATTCCTTCAACACTCCTTCATACACAGTTTAAATCAATTTAAATACTGTATTTTTAAAATAAAAAGTGCAGAAAAAGGTACTTAAATTCTCTTATACGTCCAGTTGAATATAACCAAGTTTTTAGCTGGCCAAGCTGAAGTTTTAAAGCAGGAATTATTTCACATGCACCAGTTTAAATATGCAAGGACAGGAAGTCAAAGAATGTGGCTAACCCCACACCTGTAATTACTAGCAAATAACAAAATTCAGCCAACACTAGCTTTAGTTCAAGTTACTGAAGAGCAGAATAACTTCAGATAAAAATTCCTTCAACACTCCTTCATACACAGTTTAAATCAATTTAAATACTGTATTTTTAAAAAAAAGTGCAGAAAAAGGTACTTAAATTCTCTTATACGTCCAGTTGAATATAACCAAGTTTTTAGCTGGCCAAGCTGAAGTTTTAAAGCAGGAATTATTTCACATGCACCAGTTTAAATATGCAAGGACAGGAAGTCAAAGAATGTGGCTACCCCACACCTGTAATTACTAGCAAATAACAAAATTCAGCCAACACTAGCTTTAGTTCAAGTTACTGAAGAGCAGAATAACTTCAGATAAAAATTCCTTCAACACTCCTTCATACACAGTTTAAATCAATTTAAATACTGTATTTTTAAAAAAAAGTGCAGAAAAAGGTACTTAAATTCTCTTATACGTCCAGTTGAATATAACCAAGTTTTTAGCTGGCCAAGCTGAAGTTTTAAAGCAGGAATTATTTCACATGCACCAGTTTAAATATGCAAGGACAGGAAGTCAAAGAATGTGGCTACCCCACACCTGTAATTACTAGCAAATAACAAAATTCAGCCAACACTAGCTTTAGTTCAAGTTACTGAAGAGCAGAATAACTTCAGATAAAAATTCCTTCAACACTCCTTCATACACAGTTTAAATCAATTTAAATACTGTATTTTTAAAAAAAGTGCAGAAAAAGGTACTTAAATTCTCTTATACGTCCAGTTGAATATAACCAAGTTTTTAGCTGGCCAAGCTGAAGTTTTAAAGCAGGAATTATTTCACATGCACCAGTTTAAATATGCAAGGACAGGAAGTCAAAGAATGTGGCTACCCCACACCTGTAATTACTAGCAAATAACAAAATTCAGCCAACACTAGCTTTAGTTCAAGTTACTGAAGAGCAGAATAACTTCAGATAAAAATTCCTTCAACACTCCTTCATACACAGTTTAAATCAATTTAAATACTGTATTTTTTAAAAAAAAAGTGCAGAAAAAGGTACTTAAATTCTCTTATACGTCCAGTTGAATATAACCAAGTTTTTAGCTGGCCAAGCTGAAGTTTTAAAGCAGGAATTATTTCACATGCACCAGTTTAAATATGCAAGGACAGGAAATCAAAGATTGATTTTACATGGAGACAAAGCTGTTTTACATAAAACACATGTAGTTCTGTAATACTATATCATTTTCTGTGAAAACTGCCGCATAATTCCAGTATATAACCTGTGAATAACTGTTATATAAAATATCTGCTTCTACTTGTTACATTTTACCATGCATATAACTGTGTTAGCTATGTAAAATGCTTCTTGTGCCATTTTATACTATGCTTGCTGAAATTTACAACCTACAGCTATAACTGTACATGTGTTTTATGTAAAACAGCTTTGTCTCCATGTAAAATCATTTTGTCAGATGCCTGATCAAACATGCTTAATTTAAGAAGTCCTTATCTTACATGTAATTTTATTAGCCATTTGGGCTGATTTCTATCCCTTTCAACCTTCTGGATTAAAAACACGTATGTTTGCACATCGTGCAGAACCACGAGACTACGGTTAAAACTATTGCAGGTGCCAGAAAGTCTGCTCTTCAAATGTTCCCTTAGAACTAGCTGGTTTCTCAGTAGTAGCACTAAAATCTGAACCCCCTGTGACTAGCACTTGCTCTAGAACCTGCTGGAAAGTACTAGGAAGCCTTAAACTGATACAAGCACTCAACTCTCCTTGTTAATAAGGAGAAATTAATCGTAGGCACTAAACAGCCTATAATTGTAAAATACCTTGCAAAGGTAAGGGAAAACAGCTCTTGTACTTCACAAAAAAAAGCACCTCAACAGGCATGTCCAAGGGTCAAGCTTCCGGTGATTTCCCCTGTCCATCTGGTGAATCTGGGCATACAGGGGCAATGCAGCAACTGCCTCATGTACACAGACAACCCTCTCCTCCTACCACCCAACACTACAACCTGTGAGAGATGCACTTACATAGCCAAACTGGAAGCAAAGCTCTCTCCAGCCAAGATTGTGCTAGACAGTCAAGAGGAGAAGGTTAACACCTGCACTATACCTCAAGCAACACATAGCCCTTCAAAACCCACACCATCAACACCTCCACATAGCAACACTAAACCCACATATGCGGAGGCCCTTAACATTAAGCTGCCCAAGCAACAAGGACCTCTGAAAGCTGAAACACAAACACACACACCAGTCACAACCAAAGTGACACACAGCTCACAACACCAGTGTGCCACCCAACAATAGCCCCTAAAGCAAGACAATGTACCCAACACTTTAGTCATAGGTGACTCTATAGTCAGGCACACTGATGTCCCACTCACCAGACTGAGCAAGGAGAAAATTACAGTCAGCTGCCTGTCAGGTGCCAGGATCCGCTACATAACACATGCATTCAAGTCACTCCACAACAAGTACAAATACGACTCTGTCATTGTCCATGTTGGAGTAAATGACTTGAGACGTACCTCCCTGGACTACATGAAAAGAGACATGGAAGAGCTCTCGGATCATGTGGCCCAGGCAGGTATGACCCTAGCCCTGAGCAGCATCCTTACTTCGCCCAGAATGATACCACAGTATAAGGACAAATTGATTGACTTCAACAATTTGCTAAGCTTCTGGTGTCATTCAAAGGGGATCCAGTAACTGTCTGCCTGGGATGACATGATAGACAAACCATGATGCTTTGCCAGAGATGGTCTGCACCTGTCACCCCTGGGATTCAGGTTACTGGCTAAAGCTCTTGCCACCCCTATAGTGCCTTTTTTAGGCAAGGTTCAAAGGACAAAACCACCACCGTAACAGATACAAGCATGCAAAATCTGAAGGTAATGCTACTCAATGCTAAAAGTCTAAACCTCAAAATGCACTCTCTCGAGGCACTCCTAAAAATGGAGAACATCGACATCTGTGCAGTAACTGAGACCTGGTTCAAGACTCCAGAGAGCACCCCTGCAATACCAGGCTACAACTCTTACCACACTTTTCAGCCGCCAAACCAAGACTGAAACACTAAAGGTGGAGGAGTGTCCATATTCACCAAGGATATTCACACCTCCAGGCTAGTTGCCCAACACAATGCATCTGAAATTCTCCAGGTGCAACTAACACTAGGTAAGACTGCAATCCAAACTGTAGCTTGCTACAGATCTCCCCCACCATGCCCCAAGATTCTCACTACACATTTTTAAACATACTGGAAAATATTAAGATACAACCAAACACCCTAATAATACTGGGTGATTTCAACTACCCTGCCATTAACTGGGAAAACTACTCGGGTACCAACACCTTTTCCCAACAGTTCTTGGAATTCATAAATTCCAATGCCCTGGATCAACTAATCCACTGTCCCACCAGGGGCTCCAATATCCTAGACCTGGTCATTACCAACATGGGAGATAGATGCTCCACACCAGTGGTCACCTCCTCATTGGTCAGGTCTGACCATAAGCAAATCACCTTGGACATCCACACCCCACCTCCACCCCCAGTAAGGAAACCTCTGTAAAAAACTTCTCCAAAGCCAACTTCATGCTACTTAAAAACGTCATTGCACCCATGCAGACACGAGCTGAAGGTTCGACTGCTGAATCCTACACTAAGGCACTGTACAAGCACATCCACTCGTGCATGAATCGTGCCACCCCAAATAGAACCAAGATGCTCTCCTCCAAAAAAAGGAAGCCAATCTGGTGGTCCCCTGCCATAAACAAACTATACAACAGGAGGAAGAAACTGTTGCAGAAAAGAGGAAAATCCCAGGATGCAAAAAACCCCCTTACCAGCCTCAGTAAGAAGCTGAGATCCCTCATAAAATCCTCCAAAGCTAGTTACGAAAATAAAACTGCCAAAGATTCCAAAGACAACCACAAAGCATTCTATAGTTATGTCAAGAATCTAAATGGCAATGCTCAGATCTGCTCTGAACTACAACAGAATGGCCTTAAATATACTGATCCCAAGGATATAGCCAATATCCTGACAGATCGATTAAGTGCCAACTTCACCCCTCTCTCACCCCCTAAAGGGCCCATACCAAAAGATTGCCCAATTCCGGTAATCACGGCCACATAGGTAGAAACCGCACTCTCCAAAGCTAAGAATACAGCATCCATGGGACCAGATGACATCCCAGGCTGTGTACTACATGAACTCCAAAATGAACTGGCACCTCACCTAAGTTCATAGGTAGGTACTAGGCTATCGGCCTGAGGGCCTACGTAAGCCTAGCCAACAAGGTTCTCTGGCTTAAGCCACCCAAGAAAGTTATTTTCCTGTGCCACTGTCGAGCAGAGACACAGAATTGATCCCCGGGGTGTATTTCCTATTTCCCATCCACTCATCAAGATTTTTCTTGAAGAGTGCTAATGAAAAACTTTCCTTGACATAGATGGGTGGCCTGTTCCAGAGTATGGGAAGTCTCAGGGACAGGAATCTATCCCTCCAGCATGTCCTGTTTATTGTGGTGACAAGGTTTAGGTCCCTAGAGCATGTAGCTCGGAGGGATTGGGATTTATTTAGGTGTAGCATGTCCAACAGCTCTGGGTTTGACATAGCTTTATATGTTAGGCAGAGATCACCTTGGAGTAGGCGACATGCTACGGAGTAAAGCTGGAGTTTTTTCAGACGGTCAGTGTAGGGCATCTGTCTGAGGCCAGTAATCCTCTTTGTGAGGTACTTCTGTGGCCTTTCCAGCTGCTGCAGATGTCTTGTAAGGTACATTCCAAAAGGGGCATTGAACTCTACAATGGGTCTAATGAGTGTCGAGTAGAGGGGAACAATGACCTCTTTTTTCCTGGATGAGAACCCTTTTATGATGAGGTGTGCCATGTAGAAGGACTTCCTGACTACTGTGGCGATGTGACTATCAAAGGAGAGACTATTGTCCACCTGGGTCCCAAGGTCTCTTATCAAACATTCGGTGTTAAGCAGACTGCTGTCTATGTAGTTTTTCATGGGTACAGAGTTTTTACCAAAGGGGATGACAATGCACTTAGGCCATGGCTCTGACACCAGGCATCTGTCTCAGCGAGGTCCTTCTGTAGGATTTCCACATCATTTGGGGACTCGACTATGGGCTCCTAGTTTGCAGTCATCTGTGAACTTCGTTAGCCAGAGGCCTTCTGTGTTAGCCTGTACTTCAGAGAAGTAGATATCAAACAGGAGGTCCCAGGACTAAACCCTGTGGTACTCCACTTGTCACTGGTTTGAGGTCAGATTTGGAGTGTGCAACTTTTACAGTGTGGGTTCTGTCAGTGAGCCAGTTGGCAACCCATCTTGTGACGTAGGGATATACACCTAGTTTAGTGAGTTTAGCTATAATTCCAGAATGGGGGATGGTGTCGAAAGCCTTACCCTTATCTACAGCTTTGGTGACTGCCTCAAAGAAGTCATTCAGGAGGCATGATCTGCCTTTCACAAACCCGAACTGGGAGTGATCCAGAGTTTTGAGGTTATCAATGTCATTGTTTATGAGTTCCATGATGATACGTTCCATGGTCTTTGAGACCAGGCTCGTCAGGCTAATAGGGTGATAGTTATCAGGATCAGTGGTGGCTCCCCATTTGTGGAGTGTGATAACTGTTGCTGTACGCCATTCAGTGGGCACAAAGCCTGATGTGAGGCTATGACTGAACATTGTGCTTAGGTGGGGAGCTAGTTAGTTCTGAAGTTCGTGTAAAATGCAGCCTGGGATGTTGTCCAGTCCCATGAATGCTGTGTTTTTGCCTTTAGAGAGTGCAGCTTTTACCTGCATAGTTGTGATTACAGGGACTCTGCATTCTTCCTGTAGAGATATGGGCCCTTTAGGGGGTGGGGAGGGGTTAAAGTTAGCACTGAACCTATCTGCTAGGATGTTGGCAATATCAGTTGGTTCTATAATTTTCGTGCAGTTGTGCTCTAACACAGAGCAGATCTGGGTGCTGCCATTGAGATTCTTGACATAGCTATATAATGCTTTGTGGCTGTCCTTAGAATCAGTGGCAATTTTGTTTTTGTAGCTAGATTTGGAGAATCTTATAAGGGATCTCTGCTTCTTACTGAGGCTGACCAGGGAGCTCCTCCACTCATGGGATTTTACTCTCTTTTGCAACAATTTCTTCCTTCTGTTGTACAGTTTATTTATGGCAGGGGACCACCAGATTGGCTTCCTTTTTTTGGAGAATAGCGTCTTGGTTCTGTTTGGGATAGCACGATCCATGCACTCGTGTAAGTGCTTATAGACTACATTTGTGTAGGATTCAGCAGTCGCAACTGTACTGTCCAAAGTGTCATGTTCAATCATAGACTCACAAAAAAACCCACAAAAATAGCCATCATGGTAGAGAAACCTGCGTTTAATACAGACCGGTTTCAGTCTCAATGACCTTTATCAATGTAAGTTACACTGATAAAGGTCATTGAGACCGAAACCGGTCTGTATTAAATGCAGGTTTCTCTACCATGCTGGCTATTTTTGTGGTTTTATTTGTTCTCTAGTGCCGTGCAGTTGCCGTCTGTGCGAGGGATCCTTGTTGTAGTTCTTAATCATAGACTCACCTCAGGCTTCATGCCCACTGAGTGGCACACAGCTACAGTTATCCCACTCCACAAGGGGGGATCCACCTTGGATCCCAGGAACTACTGTCCCATCAGTCTGATGAGCCTGATCTGCAAGGGCATGGAATGCATTATCATGGAACTTATAAACAAAGACATTGGCAACCTTCAAACACTGGACCACACCCAGTTTGGGTTCGTGAAGGGCCGATCTTGTCTCCTGAACCTGACTGACTTCTTCAAATCAGTCTCCAGTGCTGTGGACCAGGGTAAGGTGGTCCACACAGCCTATTTGGACCTCGCCAAGGCCTTCAACACCATCCCCCACTCTGGAATCATAGATAAACTTACTAAGCTGGGCATAAATCCCTACGTCACTCAATGGGTTGCCAACTGGCTTACTGACAGAACCCAGACTGTAAAAGTAGCCAACTCCAAATCCAGCTCCAGACAAGTGACAAGCGGAGTACCTCTAGGTTCAGTCCTGGGACCGCTCTTGTTTGGCATCTACTTCTCTGAAGTGCAACCCAACACTAAGGGACTCTGGCTAACAAAGTTGGCAGATGACTACAAACTGGGAGCCATTACTGAATCCCCAAATGATGTGGATAGTCTACAAAAGGGCCTTACAGAAACAGATACTTGGTGCTAGAGCCATGGGCTCAAGCTTAATGCCAAGAAATGTATAGTTATTCCCTTTGGGAAAAGCCATGTACCCATAAACACCGAAAGTGTGATGAGAGACTTAGGGAGACAGGTGGACAGTGGTCTCACCTTCGATAAAGTACAGTTTTGTACCTACCATAAATGTAGATGTTCGAGTGTATACACTGCTGCAGTCATTACACTTGGGTTATCCTGCCGTCAGGCGGTTCCCCAGTCGGCCCGAGTTCCAAAGTCTTGGTCCGGTGTCGGTTGCTGTCGCCTCCTCCCTGACGTCAGTGCGACAGGGGTATATAAGATGCAGCCAATGCCATTTTCTACAGTTTTTCTTGCCTCAGATGTCAGGTGCCCCCAAAAACGTAGGCAATTCAAATTGTTAATAAAACATACATAAGAAAAGCAATCAACAACTTTCAGTTACCAGCAAATACTCTCCATAGGAGTAAAGGGTAGAAGACATAGGTACGTACCAGCAATTAAGAGGGGAAGGAGGGAGGGTAACCTGGACTGCAGCAGTGTATACACTTGAACATCTACATTTATGGTAGGTACAAAACTGTACTATGTTCATTGTGTTACACTGCTGCAGTCATTACACTTGGGTAGAATCCCAAAGCTGAGGTAGGGTGACTGGTTCTATAAGGCATTAGGGGTGGCTATAAGGCCCTGCAGCACTGCAGTGGCGAAGCCAGCTCTGGATTTAGAGTATAGAGGCAGATGGTAATGCTTGGTGAAGGTATGTATAGAACTCCAAGTTGCTGCTTCCAAAATATCCTTGGTAGGTACTCCTCTGAGGTAGGCAGTTGAAGTGGCTGTTGCCCTGGTGGAGTGAGATCTAATGCTGTTAGGTACAGGTTTCCCATGGTGTGTATAGCAGAAACGTATACAGTGTCCTATCCATTTTGAAATAGTCTGTTTTGAAATGGCTTTTCCCTGTGCTCCTGCAGTATATGCTACCAATAATTGCTCAGATTTTCTGAAAGCTTTGGTTTTGTCCAAGTAGAAGCGTAACTGCCTGTGTTTGTCCAAAGAATGCAGTAGTCTCTCCCCTTTATTCTGTGGATTTGGATAAAACGTTGGCAAGTGAATAGTTTGGTTTAGAGCCACACTTGATACCACCTTTGGCATAAACGTAGGGTTAGTTCTTAAAGACACCCTGTCTTGGTGGAAAATGATGAAAGGTTCCACTGCCATTAGTGCCTGTAATTCTGAAACTCTTCGTGCTGATGTTATTGCCAGGAGCAGAGCAGTCTTCCAAGAGGTATATTTTAAATCTGCTGTGTTAGCTGGCTCAAAAGGAGGTAAAGTTAATTTTTCCAACACGAAGCTGAGGTCCCAAGTTGGAGTAGGTGCTCTACGGGGTGGTCTTATGTTTTTAGCCCCTCTGAGGTACTGTTTTAGCACAGGATTAGAGAAAATTGGTGGATCCGTGTTGTAATGAGCAGAGATGGCAGAGGCGTGGATCTTGGAGGAAAAGGAGAGGCCTTTGTCCAGTATCTCAGTTAAATACTGTAGTATCTGAGGAATATTTCGGACAAGAGGGTCAAGGCTGTGAGCCTGGTTCCAGGCACAGAATCTCTTCCATTTATCCGAATAGACTTTCCTGGTACTAGGCCTTCTGGCCTCCAGAATGACATCCATAACAGCTTTGGAGAGAGGCGTTGCTTGCTTGACTAAGGAATCTTCCATGCAGCTAGGTTTAAAGTCTTTAGCTGGCTGTGAAGTATCTGATTGTTGTGCTGAGTCAGCAGATGTGGGATTTGAGGCAAAATCCAGGGTGGTCCTTGTGCTAAGTTCTTTAAGATTGGGTACCAGTGCTGGCGTGGCCAGTCTGGTGCAATCAGGATCATCTTTGGCTCTTCTTGCCTGGATTTTATGAGTACCTTTGGAAGGAGAGGTAGTGGTGGGAAAGCATATACTTGTAGGTTTTTCCAGCTGAATGAGAGGGCATCCACTTTCCATGCTTGTGGATGGTAAGTCCTTGTGCAGAATTTCTGTAGCTGGCAGTTCATTGGGGATGCAAACAGATCTATGTCCGGGCTCCACCATTTCTGTGTTATCATTCTGAATATTTGTGGATTCAATTCCCATTCGTGGGGATCCATGATGTTTCTGCTTAAGTCGTCTGCCAGTGTGTTTTTCTCTCCTGGCAGGAATTGTGCTTGCAGATGAACTTGATAGTTTAGAGCTGTGTTCCACAAGGTCATGGCTTGTCTGCAGAGGGGATAAGAGTGAGTGCCCCCTTGCTTGTTTATGTACCACATAACTGTGGCGTTGTCTGTCTTTAGTAGTAGTTGTCCTGGATGCAGCAGGTCCTTGAAGGCTATAAGGGCATTTTGTACAGCTAGCATCTCTTTTTGATTGATGTAAAGATGCCTTTGATCTGTGGGCCACTTGCCCTGAATACATTTTCCTGCCATCTGTGCTCCCCAGGCGTAATCCGATGCATCTGTTGTCAGTGTTTGCCTGGCTGTGGGTTGAGTAAAAGGCTGTCCCTTGTTGAGGTGACAAGCTTGAGCCCACCATCGAAACTCCTGTTGAAGGCAAGGAATTAGTGGTATAACTGTTTCCAAACTTTGACAGTGTTGAGACCAGACACTCTTTAGGTACCATTGTAGTTTCCTCATATGCAGTCTGGCATATGGAATTAGTAGTATGCAAGATGCCATGTAACCCAAGGCCTGCAGAATTTTTCTTGCAGGGAGTTGGGTTCTTGTTGCCATCAATTGAAAATATTGAGTCAGTTGTCCTTGCTTGTCTGGCGTGAGATAAGCCATCTGGGCCGTTGTATTCAAGTTGGCACCCAGGAATATTATCTCTTGTGAGGGCACTAGTTTTGATTTCTTTTTGTTTACTGTGTACCCTAGGCAACTTAAATAACTTTTTTACAAACGCCAGATGCTTTAGAAGAATGTCCTTGCTCTCTGCTTGAATCAGGCAGTCGTCCAGGTATGGATAAATTTGAATTCCTTTCTGTCTGCAAAATGCAATTACTGGTGCCAGGCACTTTGTGAAGACCCTGGGCGCAGTAGATAAGCCAAAGGGCAGTGCAGAGAATTGATAGTGCATTGAACCAGCTATGAATCTGAGGTATCTTCTGCAGTTTTTTGTCTGATAGGGACATGCAGGTATGCCTCCTTGAGGACCAAGGTTACGAGCCAAGCTTTCTTGCCCAGCATGGGAAGAAGCTGCTGTAGTGTCAACATTTTGAATTTCGGAACATCCAGGTAAGTATTTAGAGAAGAAAGATCCAGAATGGGCCTCCAGGCTTTGTCCTTTCTGGGAACCAGAAAGAGTCTGGAGTAAAATCCTTGTCCTTGCTCCTGTGGTGGTACCTTTTGAATAGCTCTAATGTCCATGAGTGCTGTAATTTATTTTTGAGCCTCTGCCCATTGATTTGGTGGCAGATTTGGCATTCCTTTTAACCTTGGCAGAGTGTGAAAGTGGAACCTGTAACCTTGAGATACAATGTTGAGAACCCATTTGTCTTTGGTGATCATATGCCAGTTGTGATAGAAAAGTGCCAGTTTTCCTCCCAAGGGGGCTGCCAAGAGAGAGCTGTTTGGCAGATGTAGTGGGAAGTCATTAGAGCTGTTTTTTATAAGGTTGGGGCCCGTCTTTCCCTTCTTTCTGGCCTGATGCACCCCATTGTCGAGGCCTGTAAGGACCTTGTGGTAGACCTCTACCTCTTGGACGTCTGTATCTGCCCCTTTGAGGTCTGTCTGTAACTGGAAAGGACCAATTCTTTGTTGGCCAATTTCTGCTAAATCGAGAAGGCTGAACCTGTAAGAAATCCTTCACCGTTTGCATAGATTTTGCCTTATCCTCCATTTTCTTTAATACCTCTTCTGCCTTAACTCCAAATAACACATCCTGCTGCAAAGGTGCATCCAATAGTTTTGCTTTAACATGATCTGGTAACATATGTTCTTTTAACCAAGCATGTCTTCTAATGACAGAACCTGTAACTGCTGCTGTACAGGAGGCCTCTAAAGAATCAAAACCACATTGCAAAGTATGTTTTCCCACTTGTTCAGCTGCATGCAATAAATCCTGCATTTCCTTAAAATTAGGAGGATCTGAATCTGGAAGCATTTTTTGTTTCAACTGAGACATCAAAAATTACTGATATTTTAGCATGTGAAACTGGCAATTTAAGGGCCTCATTGCTAAAGTTGCAGACGTATATACTTTCTTCCCCCATCTGTCTAATGCTCTGGAATCTCTGTCAGAGGGGACTGAATTCTTTGCTGATGAGGCCTTAACCCCTTTGGGTCCCTGAAAAATAGTTTCAGGGTCAGCAACAGGGCTTTTATAAAGAAATTTGTGTGAGTCAGGGACTCTCTAGTATCTGTCAGGCTTAACTGGGGCTGGAGGTAAACAATCAGGATTTAAGCTGGATTCAGTATACACATCATCCACAATATCTAACATTGGTGGAATAGCAAGGGGTCTGTGTTGAGGTAATAAAAGGAAGTCTCTGAGCCTTTTCTTGGATTCTGAGTAATCCTGGCCTTCCCAATGGAAATGCTCCCTCATGGTATGTAAGGTTTCCCAAAAGTAGTCCTCGTGCGGAGAGGCTGATGGAATTGATTCCTCAGCATCAGAATCCTCATAAGGGGGTAAAGAATATCCTAGGTCTGAGAATGAATCTAAAGAGATGGACACCTGGTCGGATGAGTCATAGTCTGCATCCTGTCTAGGCCTTTTATCAGGAGGGGGATGGGACCCCCTGATCAGAGTGATTAGGTCTTCGGCCATTTTGAGCATTTGTTTCTTAGGCATGGAGGCCTGTCCTGGAGAATGCTGTATTTGTTTCTTTGTTTTTAAAGGAGGTTTAGACTTAGCAGAACGTTTAATGCTTAACTGAGTAGGTCTGAAAACACCCTCTGAAGCTGCGGGTTGTTCAGCTACTCTGGATCCCTCTGAAGGGTTAGCTTCGGTAGGCTGAAAATCTTGTGCGTTCGAAGGCCCAGCCATCTCCACTTGGGAGTCAGAGGAGGCCTGTGGTTCTACAGAAGCGGTCGTCAGGGGCTGCGAAGGCCCTCGCTGAAAACCGGAGAACCGGCGACTGGCCTAGAAGAGGCTTTGTCGTCAGTTTTCAGCCTCGGATGCATATCCTTGTGTCTGCGCTTTTTATGTATTCCGGTCGTTGAAAGTTCTGACGGCATGGTGTAATTGAACTTTCTGCCAAAATAATGTCGGGCAAAATCAAACCGACGTTTAATAGTGCGCTTTTTAAACCTAGCACAAAGCCAACAACCAGTGACATCGTGGTCTGGGCCTAGGCATGGGATACAATAAGAATGGAAATCCTTATGAGGTATTTGCTTCCCACAAGAAATACAGTTATTAACTTTTACTGACATCAGTCTGAGGCAAGAAAAAGTTTCCCCAACGGGGTACTTAGCTCTGTAGAAGACTTCGGTTCCGGATTCGGAATGAAAATCTCAGGAGTCGGCCGACCGGCACTTGCGAACTGCTTTTGCTTCGGGCACCGCGCGGCAAGAAAGACTGAAAAAAATGGCGTCAGCTGCATCTTATATACCCCTGTCGCACTGATGTCAGGGAGGAGGCGACAGCAACCAAAGCCGGACCAAGACTTTGGAACTCAGGCCGACTGGGGAACCACCTGATGGCAGGATAACCCAAGTGTAATGACTGCAGCAGTGTAACACGATGAACATCCACATCGCCACAATAGTCAGGAAATCCTTCTATGTGGCACACCTCATCACTAAGGGCTTTTCATCCAGAAAAAAGGAGGTCATTGTCCCACTGTACTCATCCCTCATTAGACCCATTATAGAGTACAACACCCCATTTGGTACATACCTCACAAGGCACCTCCAACAGCTGGAAAGGCCGCAGAAATACCTCAGTAAAAGAATCACAGGCCTAAAGCAGATGCCCTATGCTGACCGATAAAAAAAATCCAGCTATACTCTGTGGCATATCATCTACTCAGAGGCGATCTCTACTTAACATACAAGGCCATGTCAAACCCTGAGCTGTTGGACATGTTTCCACTTAAAGAAATCCCAATCCCTCAGAGCCACACGCTCCAGGGATCTTAACCTTGCCATCACAATGAACAAAACATGCTGGAGGGATAGGTTCCTGACCCAGAGACTCCCCATACTCTGGAAGAGACTTCCCATACATGTCAAGCAGAGCCCCTACTTGGCCCTCTTCAAAAGGAACCTTGACAATTGGATGGGAAATACGAAATTCACCCCAGGGATCATGTCAGTTGCCCTGCTAGACAGGGGTCCAGGGAAGTAAATATTGTGGGAAGAAATATCAGGGGAATTCTTTGGTTAGGCTTGTATAGGGCCTAGGGCCGAAAGCCTAGTTCCAACCTATGAGCAATATATTGCTTTTAACACATCTACTTCTACCATGAAGTAGATATTTCCAATTCTAAAGCACTACTAGAAGTGGCTCATACATACTGAAAACTGCTAGACTTCCACTGCTACAGTAGCTACTGCTGTTTTGAAGTTTGCAACTCACACATCCAATGAAGAAGAAAAACTTGCCAGTGCTTACTCACAAAGAAATGTAAGGTGCTTGCAATGTGGCTCTGTAGCCAAACTGCTGACTGCACCTTTGTGTAGCTGAAATACTTGTGTCAGCATATCCAGACTCAGTTCCATCAAAATGAAAGCCTTGCAATATTAAATAATTGGATTTTTGTGTATATTACATCACCCATTTTTATATTAATAAAAGTTGCTTTACCACAACAAACATTCCATCATTGCTCATCTCTTTGCATTCTCATTTTCTATAAAATATTTTTTTCACTGCATTCTATGTGTTATGATGCTATAAAAAAGTTGCAAAAAAAAAAAACATGTTTTTCATCACTGCTGACTGAAACCATAGTGGCCTGTAAATGTGCAGGACCAGTGGTACTCCAGTGGAGTTTTTCATTTTTTTCAAGCACAGAGCTGATATATATAAATAATATTGGGGGTGGGGACTGAGGCTGGCCCCATCCCTTGCAAAAATGATTTTCATTGTTCTTTTGAGTTGCAGATCATGATTTAAAAAAAATCAATGAAATGTAGCTTGTACAGTAATTCAGTGTAACACATACACAGCTTACCTCTCAACCTCTTAAAAGCAAGAAATGTGGACAAAGCCATATATAATGAGAAGAACAAAGGCCCAAAAGTAAGGAAAAATTTTAAATATTGCTCTTACAAACTTAGAACGTTGACAGAATAACAGGTTTTGCATCAGCATGAATTTTCTTAAGGGTATGAACTCTGAAACTGAAATGTCTGTCATTATTTACTTACTTCAATGTTCAATAATTTGCCAATGATTTGACAGAAAACCACAATTTTATGAAAAATGGAACATCCCTAACATCTCAGATGCTCAGGTGAGAGCCGCCCTCTCTAAAGCTAAAAACACAGCATCAATGGGACCGGATGGTGTCCCGGGCTGTGTGCTACATGAACTCAAAGAGGAACTAAACCCACACATAAGGCTGCTGTTTAATCTTAGCCTTACTACAGGATAATGCACTCCAAAGAGTGGCGTACGGCAACAGTGGTCCCACTTCACAAAGGCGGTGCTTCTATGGACCCTGGAAATTACCGCCCCATAAGCTTGACGAGCCTGGTCTGCAAAGCTATGGAGAGGATCATTATGGAACTCATAAACAAAGACATTGGGGACCTACAGACATTGGATCCTACCCAATTTGGCTTTGTCAAGGGCAGATCCTGCCTTTTGAACTTGGTCGACTTTTTTGAAACAGTCACTAAGGCCATTGATGAGGGTAAGGCAGTTCACACAGCCTACCTTGACCTTGCAAAAGCCTTTGACACAATACCCCACTCGGGCATCATAGACAAACTCACCAGCTTAAATGTAAACCCATATGTCACAAGATGGGTTGCAAACTGGCTCAAGGACAGAACCCACAGGGTCAGAGTTGCTGGAGCTATGTCAGACAATAAGCCAGTCACAAGCGGTGTCCCACAGGGCTCAGTCCTGGGACCCCTCTTGTTCGGCATTTATTTTTCCGAGGTACAGGCAAACATAGGAGGATTGTGGCTGACAAAGTTCGCAGATGACTGCAAACTGGGCGCCATAATTGATACTCCAGCGGACACAAACATCCTTCAGAGAGGCCTCATAGAAATGGATAATTGGTGCCAGAGCCATGGCCTTAAGCTGAACGCCAAAAAATGTATAGTCATACCCTTTGGGAAAAACAAGGTACCGACAAATTACCACATTACCAATCCATTAAGTACGGAAGAGGTAATCAGGGACCTAGGGACCCAGGTTGACAGTAACCTCTCATTTGACACTCACATTGCCAAAGTGGTTAGGAAGACCTTCTATATTGCCCACCTTATCATGAAGGGTTTCACATCTAGATCAAGAGAGGTCATTGTGCCCCTGTACTCTTCTCTTATCAGGCCAATGATTGAGTACAATGCCCCATTTGGGATGTATCTCACCCGACACCTGCAGCAGTTGGAAAGACCCCAAAAGTTCCTCACCAAGAGGATAAAGGGTCTTAAACATGTGTCATATGCCGCCCGACTGAATACCGCCTACTCAGAGGTGATCTGTGCCTGACGTACAAGGCCATGTCCAATCCTGAATTAATGGACATGCTCCACCTCAGAAAATCCAAATCCATCAGAGCCACGAGAACAAGTGACTTAAACCTCAACACAGAAATAAATAGGACGTGCTGGAGGGACAGATTCATAACCCAGAGGCTCCCTACACTCTGGAACAGAATCCCAGTCCATGTTAGGCAGAGCCCCTCACTGACTCTATTCAAGAGAAATCTCGACGAATGGATGGGAGATGGTAGGTTTACCCCGGGGGTCATCTCTGTGTCACTACTAGACAGAGGCATAGTAAACTAAACCCTAAAAGGGCATAGTATTCTCATCCTAAGGGGTGGTGTAAGCCACATACACTCTGGCTAGGCTTATAAATGCCTTAGGGCAGATTGCCTAGTACGAACCTATGAACAAAAATCTGGATATTTCTGTGAAAATCTGTACAGTTGAGAGGTATGATACATAGATCAAATTTTGTATGATCACCAAAAAGAATACTAAGTATTCTGATTATGTTTATATTTTGAAGTAATACGATCTGACTTGAATTTTAAGACTTTATTTTTAATTAACAAAAGAACAACACCACCAATTTTACTTGCAGGTCTTTTTTTCCAAATTAAGGTGTAGTCGTTAAAAGCTATTAAAACACGAAGATTCCACCCTGCTTCAATAATACCCAAAACAGCAGGACTAAGATCACTGATCCTGGTTTCTAATCCATCCCATTAATTATTTGCACTGACATGGCATACATTTTTTCTTCTAATTGTCTACCCAAAACCTACTGACGACATCTCTGCCTTCATCCAATCTGCACATTCCTTCTACAGGGTTGGATGTCAGGCACATTCCAAGACTAGGCAAGCGCCTTACAGCTTTATTCATTCCTTTGTGGAATCCCAGTTGAATCATCCATTCCCCAGCAACAAGAGTTGGGTGGTGGAGAGCAAGCCAGCTTGCTGGTCCTACCGAGCAGCCTACCCTTTCCCCCAAATGAGATCACCCCCACTGTCCCCTTGTCAGCTCCTTTGAGCTTTGTTAATGGCTGCCTTCCAAAGAGAAGCAGCATACTTAATTCCCCTTGGCTTACAATGCAGGTGCATTTTGGCAGTGTGGATTCGCTACGTTTAAACTCCAAAAGTAGATGAGTATTACATGTTTTTAAAGAAGGCATGAAAAATATGGCTATCTAAACAACATGGGTATTCCGACAAACAAACATGCTCTGCCTGTCTTTGCTTTGAGTAGCACTTTTCAAATAAGAAAAAAATGGTAAAAAAGAATATAGGAGGTTGTGAGTCTAGGAAATTAAGGTGTACGTTTTCCAAGCTTCAAGATGACACAAAAGGAGTAAAAATTCAGAGTCTAAGCAATGCATTTTGTTGCAAACAAATCTATCAGTGGTCCCCCACACTCAACTATTAGGTTAAAGATTACCATCCTATCAAGCAGGTACTCCTGTGGCAAGGACATCTTCAAGTTTAACGAGTCTGCCAGAGAACTTTCTTTTACTGGTATTTAAATTGCTTGAAGAGTTGAACTGTGACTCTGTTTTCAAATGTTCACTTCCTACCCTAAAAAATGAAAAGCTTAGATTCCCCCTTATTTATTTATGTTGCATACCAATGTGTGTGTGTTCTTCATCCATTTGCAATATTTTAGTTAGACTTTGCTGCACTGCTTTTACATCCAGAAATTCCTCCTTTCATTTTCCTCATGTCTACACTGACTTTTTTTTAAGATGAATAGAGATGTAAGAACAGTACTAGGCAAGTGCCCACAGTGACAATGAGATGCTTAGCCATACAAATCTTTTAGGATGATGCACTTAAGTTCCTGCCACCCTTTACAAACACTTAATACACGCTTAATAGTGTTCTCCTCCAAAACTGAGCAGGGCTGTACATTACCCTGGTACCAATTTGTGTCTACCCATTTAGTTGTCAAGAATCATATGTTTTCCCTTTGCAGAGTGTAAAGCATCCACTGTAAGAAATTATGAAGTGTTAGAAAGGAGAATGTCATTCTCTGGGATATACATTGTGACTTTGTCCAGAGGGGTATCCAATAGATGGCCCACAAAAACATTTTATCTGCCCTTAGTACGTCCTGCAATAAACTGTTTTGAATGAACAGATGCATGAGGGACATGGTAATATGGCCCCCCAAACTAAACAAACTCATAGCTGTCAAGACTGGCTGATATCAGCTAGTCCAAAGGATATGTGGCCTGGTTTGATACCACTTAGCCTTTCTCACATGCAGCCTTGCATCTGTTACCCCAAGGATGCGGGAAGATATGATACCCAAAGCCCCGACTTACTGTCTTCCTAATGCTGTTGGCCAGTATGTCAGCAGACTATTAAAATTTGTTTCCTCCTTATGTTTTTTTTTTCTGGATGAAGAAAGATTACTGAAACAGTGGATTCTTAATCCTGCTTCCACAAAATTAATTCACTGAGTAATTCAGCTGCATCTTTCTATTACCCAGTCTTGACTAGCAGCCAAAGTTAAGCTGACTGTGGAAATGGAGGAATGAAGAGGTTTTGTTTGACAGCTGTACACCCTTGCGCTGTATGCTCAGGGGAGTGCAAAGTATATGAATTCTTAGTAGGAGCCAGAGGGCACCACATACCTAGTAGACAGGGGATAGTACAAAGTGACACTGCTGTGCACAGAGGAGTTTACCCCATGCAGGCCGAGTATCTCCATCCCCTTGTCAGCACATTCTGAGGATGCAAAGGGAGTGGGTAGATTAACCACATAATCCTCCACAGGTCATGTCAGCAAATATGATTGTCCCATCTGCCTTGTTTCTTTCCTGTGTGAGGGAAATACAAATATGTCATATATCATATTTCATGGTGAAGATCCACATTTTTGGGGTCTTACAGAGGTACTGCCAAAAATCAAAAGAGGAACCATGGAGAATGAAAGTAGCAACAGGCGGATGAACCTGAATTCTGAGTTCAACTGGGATGAAAAAAGTGTGCAAAACACGTAACAACAACAATAATACATTTGCTGTGAAGGCATTATGAATGACTTCTAGTTGAAAGCTTTTTCCAGAAGAAGAAAAAAATTATCTAACCCAAGCATTGCTGCAACAGTTCTGAAAGTCTGCTACTATCATGCTATCAGCTAGATATGGAACTGTCTAAAAGGCTGAGGTCTTAGAAAGGCAAAGACTGGAGAAAATCACTTTGAGAACACTCTTACAATAGAGGACAAAAAATGGTAAAGCTGAGAACTTGAAGTGAACTGGCTGAACTGAAACTTAGGAATATTCTATAAGAGTAATGCATGGAACTATACAAATAAGTATCTTCCATGTAAAAAAACAAAAAAAAAACATCCAAAGCAGATGACCTACACGAGTGGTAATTTCTTTAAAATCAACAACCATCTTTTCTATTGCAATAATCTTGTTTGTTTAGACGTGGTACAGATCCACATCAGTGCCTTTCTAAAACCACAGAAAAAAATAAAATAAAATAAAACACTGCTCCTTTCTTCTGGCCCAATACTCACAGTACTGCCTCTTTAATATTAAGTGACTACAAGGCAATTTTAAAACCTCTGCTATATGCAACTGCGGTGGTGGCAGATGGACCCCTTCAGATATATATTGTATGTGAAAATTCTTGTGCATAGCCTTTGTGAATATACATACACACGTTTACAAAGTAAGATGAAAAGGGTAACTACTAAGTACAGTGAGAAAGGGGTGTGTGACTTTGAAGAGGCAATCTTTTAAACAGTCAAATGAAAGACAGGATAAGGAGTAAGGTGAAGGCATCAGTTTAGGCCTATTTCACCTTCTATTGCAACAAATGGTGAGGAAGTTAGAGGCAGGTATTAAAAATGTCAGGGAACTACATGTTCATGGACCTAGGCCAATGACTAACACAAACAGCAACATATATGACACACTAAGATACATTTCCTTCCTGATTCCCTGATTTCCTAAAAACACTAAAGTCATAAGCAGAACTTACACTATTCTTGAAACCAAAGTAGCAGATCACATTTACCAATTAGTAGAGTTGTAAAAAAGTTCAACAACATTCCTGAGTCCCACTGCCTGTGGTACCATTTAAAAATCTGACAACCGTTACATCTCCTGAAGAAGGCATAGTTGGCAGCATACCAACTGTGTAATTTAAATGGTTAAGGCTCTGAAGAGGTGCTAAGTTTACCCCTTTTACCCACACTGCTGCCCACACTATCCCCAATAATTTAGTTTCCCTGTAATCACCTTGGAGTAAGTCTCAGAATCCCTGTCAAAAGATAAAAAAAAAAGTTATGTATGCACCATAACATTCCATCTGTGTTGTCCATTTTCATTCTCCCTCAACTAATGGGTTCAGATCCATTACACTAGCCTGTGGCCTCCAAAAAACTCTTGAGCTCCTTTCCTATCCATAGTGCACCAGTCCTTAACATCCCTCAGATCTTGTTCACGGCTTGACAGGAAAACTATTATAATATGCCATATCTGGAGCTCAATACAAAAGACAGTTGTGTCCTTGAAGGCTCTCACTCCTCCAGAAGTCAGTCACTGAAAAGGTTGGGGGTTGCTCTGTGGGAAGTTGAGGAAGAATGAAAATGGACAACACAGATGGAACGTTATGGTGAGTACATAACTTCTTTATCTGACGTTGTCAATTTTCATTCATTCCTTAACTAATGGAACAAGAATCTCCAGCTACCTAAAATCCTGGATGGACTCTAAGGAAGGATATTCCTGAGTACAGTTGAGCCAAAGACTGCTCTATCCTTCAAGACCAGATCTACTTTGTAATGAGTGATAAAGGTATGAGTGTTTGACCAAGTTTCAGCTGCATATATATATAGTCCACAGAAGCTCTAGACTGGAACACAGAGGAAGTTGGCAGAGATCTGGTTGAATGAGCTTTTAAAGGTTTTGGTAAGGATAGATGCAATTTGTTATAGACAAATGAAATGCAATCTGTCATCTATCTAGCTTGAGTTACTTCTGTAAGTGATTCGCCCAATTTAGTATGTGCAAAGGAGATAAATAGCTGATCTGTCATTCTAATTTCTTTCGTTCTGTGTAGGTAGACACAATTGTCTATGGACATCCAATAAGTGCAGTATATATTCTCCTTTATTTGCAAATTTTGGAAAGAATACTGGCAAGTTAATGGATTGGTTGATGTTGGATTTTGACACCACCTTAGGAAGGAAGGAGGCATTGGTATGTAACGTAACCCTATCCTTAAGAAAAATCAAATATGGAGGCTTAGAAGATAAAGCGTGAAGTTCTGAAATCCTTCTAGCAGATGTAATTGCAACTAGAATGACAGTTTTCAGGATCAGGAATTTAAGATCACATGTAGCTGCTGGTTCAAAGGGAGAATGAATTAAGGCTTGCAGTACCAAATTTAAATCCCACGGTAGAGTGGGGTCTTTTCAGGACAGTGCCTGTCAAAAAGGCTTTGCATAGTTTAGAGGAAGCCAGTGAAGAATTTTGAAATCCAACATGAAAGTTGGAAATTGCTGCAAGTTGGACTTTCATAGCTGATGAACTAGCACCTCCATTAAATAGACTTGCCAAAAATTCCAGAACAAATTGAACTGGGGCTGAGAAGGGTTCAATTTGATTTTGCACTGCCCAACAAACAAATCTTTTCCATTTACTTCTGTTGAGTTTCCTAGTAGAAAGTTTACGGGAAGATAAAAGTACGGATTGGACAGGGGAAGACAGCATTGGTTGACTGGTCATTAGACAAACTGAAGAAACCACTCTGAGTTTGAGGTTTGATATATCTAGATAAAATATGCTTGACGGGTGGGACAGAAGGTCTGGAGCTGGATCCAGAATCCAAGGTGGATACTGTAGGTGAGGCCAAAGGCAGGAAAACCAAATCTGTTGAGGCCAGTAAGGTGCAATGAGGATGGCTCTGCTCTTCAAATGGGCTGCTTTCTACAATAATTTGGGGAGTCAGAGGATAAGCATACAGAAGACCGGGGAGGGGGGGCAATCGTGGAGTAGAGCATCCCTCAGTGATTCCCCTGGTGGGGGAATTAAGGGCAAAAAATCTGCTGCACTTGTTGTTTAGGGGAGAGGCAAAAAGAGAGCAGCAAGGTTGGCCCCACTGACTGAAAATCATTTCCAGCACTTTGCTGTTGAGAGACCACTCATGAGGTAGTAAGATGGAGATGTTCAGTTTGTCTGCTATCACTTTGGACTTCCCCAGTGTATGTGCTGCTAATAGACAGTGGTTGGAAGATATTGCCTTTTACTGCACTCTGTTTCTTGAAACGGGGATAAGATCTGGTTCCCCCTTGTTTGTTGATGTACCAAACTAATGATATGTTATCTGTCTGGATTTATTTATTTATTTCAGTTTGATGACCCTTTTCAGTGGAGACCTGAGGAGAAAAGCTCCACAGACATTGACAATTATACAAAAGTTATTACATTGACAATTATACAGAAGTTATAAAGTTAAATGATGAAAAAGCATTAGTTAAAAAAAGTAAAGCATGTAATTCATAAAGTCTAAGTAATATTTACAAAGTAAAAACACTACAGGTTTGTGTACAGAGATTATGCACAGAGAAAAATATACATTTTTTTTCCCCCTGCAAATGCAATTGTTCCAAAAGGAAGAGTGTCTTGGAATGCCTGCAATGCCAAAAGCACCACTCTCATCTCCAAAACATTGATATGCAAGTTGGTCTCTTTGGGAGACCAGGTGTCTTGGAATGTTTTCCCCAGGAAATGCCCCCCACCCAGTCTGGGAAGTGTCAGTGGTCACTTTGGCCTTGGGCTGAGGGAGAACAAAAGGACAGCCTTATAACACCCGTCTCGATTGCATCCACCAGGGAAGGTAACTTTTGCATACTTGAGTCATTTTTATCTTCGCTGACATGACTTGACAAAGTATTGACCACTGTATTGCTAGCATCCATTGAAGAATGTTCACGTGAAATCTCACTAAAGAAACTAAAATTATTGCCACTGACATTCATCTCAGGGCTTGCAAAATCAATTGGGCTGAAATTCTGGTATTGCAATCTATTTTAGTGACCTGCATCCTTATCATTTTTACTTCTGATAGTGGAAGAGAAGCGACCATACATGCTGTGTTGAACACTGCTCCTATGAATTCTAATGTCTGGGTTGGTTGTGAGACTTGTTGTAATTTATGGTTATTCCAAGATGTGAACAAGTCTGTAGAATGTGATCTCATGCTTCTATTACTCCATGCCTGGTTGGGGCGGTAATGAGCCAGTAATCTAAATATGGAAACACCTGGAATCCTTGCAGTCTCAAGTGAGCTGCTACTACTGCGATGCACTTGGTGAACAACCCTGGGGCTATGGTAAGGCCAAAGGGAAGTGCTCTAAACTGACAGTGACTGGCTCCTGGCCAGAATTGTAAGTACCTTCTGGATCATCTGTTCATCTTTATGTGACAGTAAGCATCCTGAATGTCTATCGAACACATCCAGTCATCCTTGCTCGCAAAGGGCAGACTGAATTGTGACCATCTGTAACTTTGTGTAGCGAACGGAGTTTGTTCTATACACCGAGATATAAAATTGGTCTTCAGTCCCCTGTTTTCTTTGGCACTAAAAAGAATCTTAAGTTCAGGATACTATTTGGTCTAATAGGATCTGTGGGATGACTCTCTCTCTCTTAGCAGCTCTTGGATTTCTAGAGCTGCTGCTTTCCTCTGACTGGGTGGAACATCGGAAAATGATCTTAACAATGGAGAAGGTAGGGAAAAGGGAATTATATAACCTCTGGAAATAATTATATGCACCCAACTGTCTTTTGTTATATTTAGCCAGGCTCATGGGTGCAGAGAAAAGCGACCCCAACTGCTTCGAGAGGTGGACAATTGGGCATCCTTTCAGGAGCACTGAAAGGGTCTGTCGAAAAAGGAATCTCTAGACCTTGGTTTTGCAGACCTCCTCTGCCATGGGGGCATCACCTTCCATTATAGCTCCCCCCCCTCTGCCTCTGGAGGAACTGCCTCTACATGGGTCCTGGAAAGGGCTCAGGGAATTTCTGAACTATATTTTTTGACCTCCCCATTGATTTTTGGAAAAGGTCCTTTGAAGAGTCAAAAAACACATGCCCACTGCAGAGAAGGTCTTTCCATCTTTCTCTCACCTGGAGAGTGTGTCCTTCCCTTTGGGGCCAAACAAAGAAGTGCTGTCAAAAGAATGTTCATGAATGAGGACTTGAAGGGCTCCACAAAAATCACACAGGTGCATCCAGGCATGCCTCCTGATGGAAATACCTGAACCTGCAGCCCTTGAGGTGCTTTCTGCAGCACGCAACATAAGCCTCATGGATGAATTATAGTTTGTAGGGTAGCCAACTGAGAGACTACTGAAGATTGAGCTTCAGCAGTTTTGGTTTCAGAAAGAGATTTTGATAGCTCCTTAATCAAATCTGTTTGAAGTCTTGCAAAATGTGCCAGAGAGTTCAGTAATCTGAGTGAAAAAGTCACTGAAGCATAAACCTGCTTTCCAAATCTGTCAATCACCCTAGACTCTCTGTTAGGAGGGTGGACAGTGGAACTCTGTTCCAGAAGTTCCTTTTTTGTAATTGCCACCATGACCATGGCATCTACTGGTACCCCTTTACCCAAAATTCCCTTGCTCTCTTGGGGATTGGCTCAACCATATCAGGTTCCTTCCACGCTTGCCTAGAGACCAAATCAATGAGCTCATCAGCAGACAGAGTAACTCAGGAGGTAGACGGGCCAGCTCCAAAAGCCTCCAGAAATACTGATTCCTCCAAAAAAGGGTCTTGGGAAGACCAGCCACCCTTCTGCTTAAGGATCTCAAAAATGTCTCCAAATGAGGCAACATTGGGTGGTGATTTTGGGGACCCCTCTCCTTCATCGAAGTCAGTATCCTCAGTGACTGACTCTTGAGGAGAGTCCAAATGCCTCCTTTTGCACTTCCTCTTTCTAGGGACTTCTTCGGTGGGGTCATCTGGTGAAGTATCAGAAGAGATTAGGATACCCTGTTGGGTAGTCTGGAAGCTTTGGGCTGGCTGTCCCTGTGGGGTAAAATGTTGAGGCTCACTGTGCAAAGTCATCTGAGAAGTAGAAGGTGGATCCGAGGGGGTATGACCCATCCATCCTGCCAGGGCAGAGAACATTCTCTTCACAATCTCAAAGACAGATTGCTCCAGAGAGAAGGATGACAATGGAGCAGAGAAGTCAAGTTTCTGGCCCATCATCTCCCTCCCCTCTGAGAACAACTCACCCATGGTGGAATTCAGAGCTGAGCTGTCCAGTGCTGAGGCTCTGAGAGGAAAAGATGGCTCTAAAAACCTTGGAGTCAACTCCAACCTCCCAGATTCGACAGGAATGCTTCAGCTCCGAGCATGTCAGAGCCAGTGCACTCAGAGCAGTACCTGGAGCTGAAGAAAGTGCTTTCTTCAGATCAGAACCAGATGAACCTGGAACGCTAAGATCCAAGGACTCTAAAACAACAGGCTGGATTAGAGAAGGAGCTGTAATAGGTGGAGTAGTGGATGACTGGGCTTCCCACAGAGCCACTTTGCGCAGTTTGGTGAATTTTTGCCAGGCACTGTTTATTGCTAAATTTTTAGCCTGTTTGGTCACTGCTCATGGTTCGCGGTTCACGCGAACTTCAGATATCTTCCTGTGTGTTAGTTATACAGGTGACCTATTTAATACGATAATTTGTGCAGTGTCAGGACGCCGTTATTTTGCGCAGATTGGTGAATCCTTGTTGGGCATCACCCATTACTTCACATTTGGAGTTCTCAGAACAGCAATATATGGCGGCTTTTTTCTAAGCTGTTCATGTTTAGGATTGGTCATATATATACATTATTGGGTGGGGGTTCTTTATCCAACAGGTTTGGTTGGTGTATATTGGTCGAGTGTGTTTATTGTTTCATTTGGGCCATACTGACTGTTTTTGTCTTTCCGTCTCCCCCTTGTGATTGGATTTAATACAATTTTTGATGCTTACTTTTTACATTAGTCATGCAGATGCAGTTTATATTTTTTGTGGGGTCTTATATAGTTATTTTTATTTACACTTTCCAGAATCAGGATGATGTTTAGTATTTATATATACACTGTATAAGAATGTTTTTTGATGGTCACTATTGATTCAATGTTGGACTATCATTCTTCAATAGCTGGATGTTTGTTATTTTTATAGTATGTATTGATGATTAACATATATCCAACTTTCAATATACAATATTCCTGATTTTGGTTTGTATATTTTGTAGGTTTTCAGTTTTTTGACCCCTCTGTCTATGCTGTCATAAGAATAGGTGGTAGGTAGGTTATTTTTGGTTGGGTGTTGATTTGTACTATTTTTGTCAATCAGACACATTGTGGTCCATTTCGGACATGTACCAAGTTTGTTGAATTACTATATTTGGGGCCAGTTGGACCTGTCTAATTGTGTTTCAATGAATGCACTAAGGTCTAGAGTGGTCTACCATCACTGACACATTTTGTTGATTGATTATTTCTGGGACCATTTGTATTTATCAGGTGGTCTATGATCAACACTATATGACTTGATCCATTATATTATATATTGTATATGGTATATTCTGATTGGTGGTGATCATCATGGATTTTTTGAATATATGATTATATCTTACATGTTTTTTTGGAGATATTGAGACCAATACACGGTAATATGACCTTGGTTATTTCTTGAGGTCGATTTGGCTGTTTATTGTATTGGTCTACATGATTGGCCATTGATCCATCAGACTTATACACTATACCAGGTTATCTCATATATCATTTGTTTGCTGGTATTTGATGTATAATGGTCTGTTTTTGGACTATATTGATCTTTTATTGAGGTATTTTTGGTTTATATATATTGGATCATTTTTGTGTCAGTGTTGATATTAGTGTTTCACTAACCTAAAAATTTTTTGATTAAGGTGTTTTCATTTTGGAACACGGTTTGGCTGGTCTGGTTGGGTTAAATTTTCAGGTCTCGAATATGGCACTGTCACCCATCATACAAGGCTTATCATCTGATATGGATGATCTATCTGTGTTTGGTTTGGACAAGAATGGTTTATCAACGGTGACAGATGTGGTTGGGTCTGATTTGGACGCACAATGTGACATATTTTTCAATAAATTGGGTAAGAATATGAAGATGGTTAGGACCAATGTGTGGTATTTACGCCTATTTAAAGCATATCAGCAGAAACATATTACCCCACGGGGTCTAAGGGTCAAAATACAACCTTTGGTCTCTGACATTGATGACCAGCTTATTCAGGATTGGGGTCATATTCAACAGTTGGCTTCATCCAAATTTGTAGATGCTTTGGCCAATTTTTATGGGCGCAAGGTACAGCAGGGCATCAAGGATTTGGACACTATTTGCTTGCAGACAAATTAGTTTGAAGCTTGTGATTCCTTTACGACACAGGTTAAGAAACTCACTACAGATTTGTCCAAAATGGAAACCACCTTAAAAGATAGGAAAATCAAAAAATTTCTTAGGGATGTAGGTGATTACGACAGGGGTAAACCTTTTGATACCTCTAAGAATGTATCTTTTAGATTACCTCGGGATGATCATAAATATGATAAGAGATCATCTACTCCCAAAAGAAAAAGGCCTAGGTCCATTTTAAAGAAAAATTCCGGTTTTTCAAGTGGGACATCTGGTGAAGATAATTCTTCAAATACAGAAGGGGAATTTGATTCACATTCATGTGAGGGATTACCTATGTCAAAAAGAGATAACTTATCACACCCTCTCAATTTAGATACCGACGAGGGGGGCGGAAGCACAGGAAACATAACATCCAAACAAAGTTTGGAGACACTTTTGAAGATCATGACACAACATTGAGCTCTGATTTTAATGTTCATAATATTTCGTCTGTTGATTTGACTAATGTACAAATCAAACTATTGAATAAAGGGCTCAATTTTGTTCCTGGGTTCTTTGTTTCTGAACAGTCTTTGGCCCAGGATGTGATTAATTTTTGTCGCATTCTGAATTTGAAGGTGTTTTTTGACAATAATGTCTGTGATGCATCTTGTGATACAGTTGGTGACTTTAGATTTAAAAAATCTACTTTCACTCCACCTATGACTCATTTAGTAGGGGTATTTCAGAAAAATGTCCTTCGGGACATACATTGTCATCTTAAGGATTTTCCTGTCTCTTATAATAATTTGACTGCTGAAGAATTAAGCAGTTTGGATGAGTTGATTAACAACAAAAACCTTGTCATTATTCAAGCTGATAAAGGTGGAGCGGTGGTGATATTAGATAAAACTGCTTATGATAGTGAGGCCATGAGACAATTGGGTGATGAACAATATTATAGGCAGATGCTTGTGGATCCCTCTCCCCACTTTAAGCGCCAAATTGATGGATTTTTGACTGAGGCAGTGGAGGAGGGTATTATTACAGAATATGTTAAAGAACAATTAATGGTTGGGTCACCTAAAAAACAGTATTTATATCTGTTACCCAAGATCCATAAACATGCCACGAATCCACCAGGGTGACCGATTGTCTCGGGACATGGGTCCCTTACTGAACCACTATCTGAATATTTGACTCGATATTTAAAACCGTTATTGAGTCAAATTAGAGCTAGGATTCAAGACACCACCCAATTTTTGGATATTATTAATAACTCCCAACTTCAATCACATTGGCTATTATGTACTTTGGACATCACCTCTCTTTATACTAACATTCCACACTGGGCGGGTTTACAAGCGTTGGATTATTGGTTGGCTAGATCAGGTTTATATCAACCTGGATTTAACACATTTCTTGTATGCCTAACAGAATATGTGTTGTCAAGCAATGTTTTTTATTTTCATAATCTTTGCTATTGGCAAACGCAGGGCACTGCTATGGGTGCATCTTTTGCACCCATATACGCAGACCTGTTTATGGCATATATTGAAGAGATTGTTATTTATGATGACAAACACAATATTTATATGTGTGAGATGGATATTTGGCGTCGGTATCTGGATGACTGTTGGTTGGTGTGGAAAGCTGATGAACAGTATCTTATGGAATTTCTTGAATATCTGAATAATAACATATGGGGGAGTGAATTCAAATTGACCTACAATAAATCGAGGATAGTATTTCTTGATGTAGAAATTATTAGGAATCAGGATAACACCTTATCCTCCAGGATGTTCAGGAAATTTCCTGAATTTAATTCACTATTACATGCTACCAGCTTCCACCCACAACATGTCATCCAGAACATACCCAAATCTCAATTTCTAAGAGCCAGGAGAATCTGTTCTAGCCAACAATCTTTCCTTGATGCCCAGGATGACTTGACTCGAAGATTTATTAAGAGCGGATATCGTCCAGGTTCTGTACATCTAGCTAAAAGATTTGTGTCTAGTTTAAATAGGGAAGATTTACTAATATACAAAGATAAGAGTAACTGTCATCAGTTACAACCTTTACGTTTGGTGACCACATATGGACGGAATACACAGGGTTTTAAAAACATTATACAGAGACATTGGAACATTCTTAAAGCGGATTTAAAACTTAATTCTTTGTTGTCAGATCAGTGTTCCTTTTCATTCAGAAGGGGACAGACCATTGGTTCTAAATTGAGTCATTACAAGAGAGTAGGTCTAGATTCTTCTGTTCAAACTCAGCTGTCCATTTCAGGGAAACCCATTGTTGGATGTATTCCCTGTGGGCATTGTTCATTTTGCATTCGTGTTTTACGTACTAATGAATTTAGTAGCAAAAATACTTCAGAAGTTTTTGATATCAAGTTTTGGGCTAACTGTAACACTGAGTGGGTCATCTATTTGGTGACCTGCAATTGTTCTGCTTTCTATGTTGGAAAGACCTCTCGGGCTTTTCGTCTTAGAATTTGTGAGCACTTAAGCGACATCAAAAATAAACGTATTAATAATGCTTTGTATAAACATTGCCTAAAACATGTATCTGCTTCATTCAAATTTGTTGTTATTGATTGCATTAGGGGGAAATGTAAAGACAAACAGTATTGGCAGGAATTACTTAGCTCCAAGGAGAGAAAATGGATCATTAAACTTGGAGCATTGTTCTCACCTGGCCTTAATGACCAATTGTGAATTCTGTGTTTGGATTGGCCCTATAGTTGGACCTATCCCTATATATGTGCATGTATTGTGATACTCTGATTTTTCATTCTGTATTTCACTGAAGAAGGCTCTGAGGAGCCGAAACCGGTTTGATGAATGTAGCTTTTTTGTTAAAAAGTTTTTTCTGTTATTGTTATCTACAATAACAGTATTCTAGGGGGGTTTTCTCCCCTATGACAATAAATGGTTTTTGGATATGGTTACTACCAACACTTGCTGGCGTTTTTGTTTGTTGTTAGTCAGCCTAGGGGATAGGGGCCATAAGAACTCACATATGAATTTGTGTAGTGAGGAATTTCCTCAGCATTCTCTTCACATCTGCTTCAGTGAGACTCCTGGAGGAATGCGAAGATGCCAGTGATGGAGACTTAGAGTGCCTTTCCAAAAAAGGGAAGGCAGTCTGGATGGAACTGGATCCAAATGGGAGGAGTATGTGGTCCTGGGTGGAGGCTTCAGATCCCAGACAACAGTATACATTGTAGATTTTGTCAGCTCCAAAGAAGGTAAGATCTTAAGTTTCGGATCCGATTTCTGCACTTTTTTTTGGAGGTTCCGATGAGGAAGAGGTGGAAGACACCGAAGGTTTAGACCTTTTCAATGGGCCTTTAGCTTTCTGTCTGGGGGACCAGGCCCCAATGATGGCTTCAAAAAAAGAGGTGGGAAGCAAACCTTTTAATATTCATTTATTTCTCCTGTCAGCAAGAGCACAAGGGTTAAATTTATTACAAATGTTGCAATCTATTTTCAAAGGATCTGGTCCCAAACAATATACGCAAAAAGAATGGGCATCAGAGATGAGCAATTTGTGCCCACACTTCTCACATTTCTTGAATCCCGAATGACCTTTTTCGGACATCTTGTCAAAAGATAAGAAACCAAAAATATACAACAACAAGTTTTTTTTTTTTTTTTAAAACTAAGACAGGACAGACAAGTAAAGTACCACCAATGGTACTGAAGAAATTACACCAGGTGTGATAGAAAGAAATAGGTAATACCAACAATGGTAAAATTAGAATACACAAAGTGTATAAGTGTTGGGAAGGAAAACTAGGCCTACCAATAATGGTACATAGAAAAGTACACTTGAATGTACAAATGGAACTAAGTAGTACAGACATGAAAAATAAATACATCTTTAACCAAATAAACTGTTTGAAAAGGAGAAATGTATAGAAAAACTTATCTCCTTACTTTATGATTCAAGAGATGAGGGCGACCACATCTAGAAGTGAAAGCAGCAAAACAGATCAGAGGAATGTTAGCGACGGGTGCATTATGGGTAGTGAAGGAGCTCAAGAGTTTTTTGGAGGCTATGAGCTAGTGTAATGGCCAAGTCAGATCCAAGGTTCTGATCCAAACCCATTAGTTGAGGAATGAAAGAAAATTGATAACAGCAGATATATTTCCATGGGATGGGGCAACATACCATGGAACCATACAACATACCAGGATGCATTCTCATTGGTAGTAAGTATGCACTATCTGAGCACCTACTGAAACTGTTCAACCTCAGCTTATCTACAGGGTTTGTTCCAGGTTCCTGTAGAACAGCCACTGTGGCCACCCTACACATGGGTTGCCCTTCTAGGGACCCCAGTAATTACAGACCCAACAGTCTCACCAGCCTTAAATGTAAAGCCAAGGAGCATATTATAGCAGGACCCATTTATGCAGACATAGGCAACTTAACTGACCTAAATCACACTCAATTTGGTTTGTGACGGGCAGATCTGGTCTACTGAACCTATTAAGCAGTTTTGAAAAGGTTGCAGGGGCTGTGGACAATGGCCATTCTGTGCACAAAGCTCATCTCAATCTGGACAAATCTTTTGACACTATCCCCCATGCTGGTATTATTGAAAAATTACACAATGCAAACCCTTACATTGTCCACCGGATTGGAAATTGGCTATCCAACAGATCCCAAGTTGTGAAAGTTGTTGGTTCCCCCTCTAAAGGTAAACTTGTAACTAGTGGGGTGCTCCACAGGGATCAGTTCTGGGTCTTCTTCTGTCTGGCATTTATTTTGCAGAAATCCCAAAGCTGTGTCTGACAACTTTGCTAATAACTGCTAAACAGGCACTGTTATCTGCTCATCTACTGATACAAATCAGCTCCAGCAAGGATTGGAATGTGCATACACATGGTGTGTCAAAATATGGTCTGAAGCTAAATGAAAAAAGTGCTACACAGTACCATCTGGTAAGAGAGGTTGTTCAGACGTTATATATTACAAAATGTACTCTTTTTCAGACAATTACGGTCATAAGAGACCTACATACTAATGAAGACAGGCTTCTCTTATTTTATCATTCTGTTTCCACCAGTCAGGAAATCCTTCTATTTAGCCCAGTTAATTTCTAAGGGATATTTTCAAGATCCAAAGAAGTCATCCGACCACTGTACACTTCCCTCATCAGACCCATCACTGAATATAGTGTCCCCGTCTTGGTATGTACGAATCTAAACATTTCACTCAACTGGAAAGGCCCCAAAGTTTTCTAACCAAGAAATGTAAAGGTTTTAAATCCTTCAATTATACCAACAGATTAGTATGACTCTCTATATATTCATCAGCCTACAGGTTTTTGCAAGGTGACCTATATCTAATTTTTTTGAGCCATGAAAAGACCCAGTCCTACTTTACCTCTTATTTCATTGCAAAATAAGTGACTCTTAACAACCGTGTTAAGGGTTACAAACCTACACAAGGAAATAAACAAGACTTGCAGGACAGACAAGTTCCTAACGCAATATGTTTCTAGACTATGCAATAATTTACCACTACAGGTCAAATAAAGTACTATTTTGGCTACCTTTTAACATTGGTGTTGATGACTGGATGGTTAGGCATAACTTCACACCAGGGTTTTCATGTACTGCCCTCCTTGATTTGAGAAGTAAGCACTATTAATGACTTGAAAAGGGTAGCAAGAACTTTTAAGTTTGTCTGCTTAAAGGTGTACATAGTTAGGTATTTCATGGTCCCCGTAATCACTTGCTTGGTATGTTCCTACCTTTGCTAGCAAGTTATTTTCAGCAGAATTACTCTCAACTGTCTCAGCCTTTGAGTACTATGCACACTGAGCAAGTTACTTAACAACAGTAAAGGTTAGTGACATCAATGAAAAGAGACAACTTAATAAAAAAAAAAAAAAAACAATCAGAGACGTCACTAGGAGTGCACAGACATCTCATACTGTCGGAATCAGAGTCTGATGCTGCTATTCTGCACAGTGCACATAACCAGTACTGTCGGGTAGCCACACAGTAATAGAATGGACAACTTAGAGATAAGTTAGCTACCTGACACTATGGTTCATAGGCAGGTACTAGGCTATTGGCCATAGGGCTTATATAAGCCTAGCCAAAAGCTACCCTAGCTTTTGCCACCCAAGAAAATTATTTTCCTGTGCCACTGTTGAGCAGAGCCACAGAAGTGATCCCTGGGGTGAATTTCCTATCTCCCATCCAATCATCAAGATTTTTCTTGAAGAGTGCTAATGAGGAGCTTTGTTTGATATAGATAGGTAGTTTGTTCCAGAGTATGGGAAGTCTCTGGGACAGGAATCCATCCCCCTCCAGCATGTTCTGTTTATTGTGGTGACAAGGTTTAGGTCCCTAGAGCATGTAGCTCGGAGGGATTGGGATTTCCTGAAGTGGAGCATGTCCAAAAGCTCTGGGTTTGACATAGCTTTGTGTGTTAGGCAGAGATTGCCTCTGAGTAGGTGATATGCGACGGAGTAAAGCTGGAGTTTTTTGAGACGGTCTGTGTAGGGTATCTGTTTGAGGCCGGTAATCCTCTTTGTGAGGTATTTCTGCAGCCTTTCCAGTTGTTGTAGATGTCTTGTGAGGTACATACCAAAAGGGGCGTTGTACTCTATAATGGGTCTAATGAGTGACGAGTAGAACAATGACCTCTTTTTTCCTGGATGAGAAACCTTTGGTTTTGAGGTGTGCCACGTAGAAGGACTTCCTGACTACTGTGGCGATGTGATTATCAAAGGAGAGACTACTATCCACCTGTGTCCCAAGGTTTCTTATCACACTTTCGGTGTTAAGTAGACTACCGCCCATGTGGTAGTTCATGGGTACAGAGTTTTTACAAAAGGGATGACAATGCACTTTTTGGAACTGAGCTTGAGGCCATGGCTTTGACACCAGGCATCTGTCTCAGCGAGGCCCTTTTGTAGGATGTCCACATCTGTTGGAGTTTTGATTATGGCTCCTAGTTTGCAGTCATCTGCAAACTTCGTTAGCCAAAGACCTTCTGTGTTAGCCTGTACTTCAGAGAAGTAGATACCAAACAGGAGAGGACCCAGGACTGAACCCTGTGGTACTCCACTTGTCACTGGTCTGAAGTTGGATTTGGAGTCTGCTACTTTCACAGTGTGGGTTCTGTCAGTCAGCCAGTTGGCAACCCATCTTGTGACATAGGGATTTATACCTAGTTTATTTATTTATTTTACATTTGTTAACCGGGGGTGTCTGACTGAGCCGAAAAGGCACTTTTTCAGCAGAGGCCCGGGGAGAAAAGCTCCACAAAGAAAATTACAGACACATTTAGTTATTTAGACATGATCAGTATACACACAAATTACAGGAGACATGTTTTTATAGTGGTATGCAGCACATAAACAGTTACAGTGGAGAGAACAAACAAAAAAATATTAATTTTAAAAATAAAGGTAATTAATAGATTTGTGGTGTACAGCTGAAATTTGGAACATAGGTAGAATACATACATAGTACACAGGTACAGTACATACATTCTAGATTAGCCAGTGTTTGTAAGTAAGATTGAAAACTATTATCAAGTGCTCTAGATTTTGTAAATATGTGTTATCCGCTTTCACTAGCCTGGGGAGCAATCATGGCACTGCCAACTTTCCTTGAGATGTTGCCTGATGAGGTCTTTAAAGGAGGCTTTGGATGATGTGTTTTGAATGCTTGTAGGGACAGAGTTCCATTTTTTAGCCACTGAACTACTATATAGTGCAACTCCAAAGCTATTGTAGCTGTTGGTGACTTCTAGTAGTAGTTTGCTTGATGATCTAAGAGGCCTTTTGGCTGAGTGATGTTGTACTAAGTTTTTGAGGGCAGGACACTTATTGGGGAGGTAACAGAATGACAGAGGCAGAGCTGATTGTAGGTTAGGAGGTTGGGCAGTTCAAGCCAGTGGAGCTGTCTCAAAGCAGTACAGTGATGAGTTCTATATGAGCAATTTGCAGCAAAGCGGGCAATTCTGTTATAGCAGGCTTCCATTTTGCTTAGTTCAGTTTTGTTGAGGTTAGTCAGAATGGGAGATGCATACAGTAGGGTGGATAGAAGTTGGGAGCGAGCAATGGCTGATCTTGTGTTGTTGGTAAGAAATGGTTTGATACGGTAGAGCGACTCCAGTTTGGCATGTACTTTTTTAATAGTTAAGTTGAGATGACTATCAAATTTTAGGTGGGAGTCTATGGTTATTCCCAATAGCTTAGTCTGTACCACTGGAGCAATTGGAGTAGCATTAGTGGAGTAGATAGTGAATTGACTGTTAGTGTTTTTGTTAGAACTGGTTATAATCATAAGCTGAGTTTTCTTTGGATTGAGGATAAGTTGGGCTTTGGTAAGGTAGTTTTCAACATCAGAGAATGCTAGTTGAGTTGTTTGCAGGAGGGTGGGAATGTTTTGTGCAGCACAGATTAAGGTAGTGTCATCTGCATATTGAATTATAGATGCATGCTGTGTGGAGGTATGGAGGTCATTTGTGAAGACTGTGAATAGTAGTGGTCCTAAGATAGAACCCTGTGGGACTCCTATAGTTATGGGCAGCTGAGGAGAGAGAGAGAGAATTTTCCCACTTCACAGCTTGGTACCTGTCAGTTAAGTAGCTTTGGAACCAGGTAAGAGTGGAATTTGATAGATGATATTGGTTTAGTTTGTTTAGCAGGATTTGGTGTGAGACTGTGTCAAATGCTTTGGACATATCCAAAAAAAGAGTTGACACTTGTAGGCCTTCATTTTTGAGATGGTTCAGTGTGTCTGTGAAGTAGAGGAGGGCTGCAGTGGTAATATGGGCAGGTCTGAAACCATGCTGAGTAGGTGACAGGATGTTGCTGTCTAGGAGATAGTTTAGCATCTGGGTATGGATGCATTTTTCTAGGATTTTGGCCAGGGGCGGAGAGTAAAGCAATGGGTCTGTAGTTATTAAGTTCAGTGGAGGTCCCTCCTTTATGCATGGGTGTAACATAGGATATTTTCCAGAGTTTGGGCACATAGTTTTTAACAATTACTCTGTTTATGAGAGTAGAGTTTAGACTTGTTTAGACTAGTTTAGTGAGTTTATCTATAATTCCAGAGTGGGGGATAGTATTGAAAGCCTTGGCGAGATCTAAATAGGCAGTTTGAACCACCTTACCTTCATCTACGGCCTTGGTGACTGCTTCAAAGAAGTCTATCAGGTTTAGGAGACATGACCTACCTTTTACAAACCCGAACTGTGTGGGGTCCTTAGTCTGGAGATTACCAATGTCATTGTTTATAAGTTCCATGATGTTACGTTCCATAGCCTTGCAGACCAGGCTCGTCAGGCTAATGGGGCAGTAGTTTCCAGGGTCCGTGGTGGCTACGCCTTTGTGGAGTGGGATAACCTTCACTGTGCGCCATTCAGTGAACACATAGCCTGAGGTGAGGCTATGACTGAACATGGTACTTAGGTGAGGTGCCAGTTCCTTCTGTAGTTCATGTAGAACAGAGTCCTGGGATGTTGTCAGGTCCCATGGATGCTGTGTTCTTGGCTTTGGGGAGTGTTTTTTTTTTACCTGTGCAGCCGTGATTACAGGAACTTTGTATTCTTCCGGTATAGAGATGGGCCCTTTAGGGGATGAGAGGGGGTAAAGTTAGTTCTGAGCCTATCTGCCAGAATGTTGGCAATATCAGTTGGATCTGTATATTTAGTGCCATTGTGCTGTAACTCAGAGCAGATCTGAGTGTTTCCATTGAGATTATTGACACAGCAGAATGCTTTGTGGTTGTCTTTAGAGTCAGTGGCGATTTTGTTTTTGTAACTAGCTTTGGAGGATTTTATGAGGGATCTCAGCTTCTTACTGACGCTGACCAGGGAGTTTCTCCAATCATGGGATTTTACTCTTTTTTGCAACAGTTTCTTTCTTCGGTTGTAGAGTTTGTTTATGGCAGGAGCGGCCTTAGGTCAACTGGTGCCCTAGCAAAAGGGTTCCACGGCGCCCCCTACCACACCATCTGGTGCACCCATCCTGGTCTACCTACACCAAATAAATACTGGAAAAGTGTCCCTGCTACAGCGATGCCCTAGGCGGCCGCCTAGTTGGCCTATGCTTAAGGCCGGCTACTATCAGGGGACCACTAGACTGGCTTCCTTTTTTTGGAGGATAGCATATTGGTTCAGTTAGGGATTGCACGATCCATGCACTCGTGTAAGTGCTGATAAAGTGCATTTGTGTAGGATTCAGCAATCATACCTCTATTGTCCATCAGTATGGGTGTCGTGAAGTTTGCCACTTCTGTCTTAAGCGTGAAGTTGGCTTTGGAGAAATTTTTTATGGTGGTTTCCCTAATGGGGGGTGGGGGAGGGATGTGGATGTATAGGGTGATTAGCTTGTGGTCGGATCTGACCAACAAGGAATTGACCTCTGGTGTGGAGCACCAGTTGCCCATGTTGGTAATAACCAGGTCTAGGATATTGCTGCCCCTGGTGGGGGTGTGAATAAATTGATCCAAGGCATTGGAATTTATGAATTCCAGAAAACGTTGAGCACAAGAGTTGGTACATGAGTAGTTTTCCCAGTTAATGGTGGGGTAGTTGAAATCGCCCATTATTAGGGTGTTAGGTTGTACCCTAATATTTTCCAGTGTATCAAGAAATGAGGAGTGGGAATCCTGGGGCATGGGCGGGGATCTGTAGCAAGCTACAATTTGGATTGCGGTCTTGCCCAGAGTTAGTTGCATTTGGATAATCTCAGATGCATTATGCTGAGCAACTAGCCTGGAGGTGTGGATATCCTTAATAAATATGGACACATCTCCACCTTTAGTGTTTCGGTCCAGGTTAGGTGGCCGAAAGGTGTGGTATGAATTATTGCCTGGTAATGCAGGGGTACTCTCTGGAGCCTTGAACCAGGTCTCTGTCACTGCACAGATGTCAATGTTCTACATTTTAAGGAGTGCCTCGAGTGAGTGCATTTTGAGGTTTAGACTTCTAGCATTGAGTAGCAATATCCTCAGATTCTGCTTGCTTGTACCTGTTACAGTGGTGAATTTGTCATTTGAACCTTGCCTAAAAAAGGCACTATAGGGGTGGCTAGAGCCTTAGCCAGTATCTGGAATCCCAGGGGCGACAGGTGCAGGCCATCTCTGGCAAAGCATCGTGGTTTGTTGATCATGTCATCCCAGGCAGACAGATACTGGATCCCCATAGAATGACACCAGAAGCTTAGCCAATTGAATTGTTGAAGTCAATCATTTTGTCCTTGTACTGTGGTATCATTCTGGGTGATGGCAGGATGCTACTCAGGGCTATGGTCATACCTGGCTGGGCTACAAGATCAGACAGCTCCTCCATGTCCCTTTTCATGTAGTCCAGGGAGGTACATCTCAGGTCATTCAGACCAACATGGACAATGACAGAGTCATATTTGTACTTGTTGTGGAGTGACCTGAGTGCATACGTTATGTGGCGGATCCTGGCAGCAGACAGGCAACTGACAGTAACTTTCTCCTTGTTTAGCCTCGTGAGTGGAACATCAGTGTGCCTGACTATAGAGTCCCCTATGACTAGAGTGTTGGGTAAGTTGTTATGCCTTATGGGCTGTGGTTGAGTGGCACACTGAGTTTGTGGGCTATGTGTCATTTGGGTTGTGTTGGGGAGTGGAGGTTGCTTGTGTTTCTTCTTTGGAGGTCCCTGTTGCTTGGGCGGGTTTTTACTCAGAGCCTCCGTGAATGTTCTATGTGTGTGTTTTGGTGGTGTAGGTTTTGAGGGACTATGTGATAAGTGTGGTGTGGTGCAAGTGTTTACCTTCTCCTCTTGGCTGTCTAATCCAGTCTTGGGTGAAGAGAGCTTTGTTTCCAGTTTGGCTATATAAGTGCATCTCTCACAGGTTGTAGTGTTGAGTGGCAGGAGGAAAGGGTTGTCTGTGTACATGAGGCAATTGCTGCATTGCCCCAAGATGCCCAGATTCATCAGGCAGACAGGAGAAAACACCGGGAGCTGACCCTTAGACATGCCTGGATAGGGGCTTATTTGTTAAGTACTTGAAACGGTTTTCCTTTAGACAAGTCAGGAAAGTTGAGTGCTGTAGTCATTTGTAGCTTATTTAGTGCTTACAACGAGTTCTGAACATGTGCTGAGCTCAAAGAAACAGACTTGAGTGCTTAAACTAAAAAAATGGCTCGTTCTAAGAAACAAAATTAAGCAAGAAGGCTTCCCTCCACCACAGAAAGGCTTGGGGCCTCAGAGGCCCACAAACAGTCCCGGACAAAGCAAATCTGTATCCAGACTAGACTACCCACAGGAAAGGCAGGAAAACAAGCTTAGAATTTTTTTTAAATTGGAAAGAGAGAAAGGAGCAGCATGGCGGCGTCGGCTGCCTCTTTTATACCCCTGCCGCACTGACGTCAGGGAGGAAGCGACGACAACCGACGCCGGACCTAGACTTTGGAATTCGGCCGACCGAGGACCCGCCTGACGGCAGAATAACCCATCTGTTATGATTGCAGCTGTATGCACGATGAACATCTAAGTGGATTGGCCTTCTCAAATGTTCTCCCTGTATTAGGTAGAATGATGTAATAACACTAGACTGGGAGGAGGGTCCAAGATCAAATTTACAGTAGGGGCGGGCAACTGCAAAGCCACCAACTATAAGAACACCATACCAATAGGGACGGAGGGTGGGAAACAAACTGCAGAAATGTTTCTCACAGCAGAAAAGCAGCAGTAAGCCTTTAAATGAAAGTTTTAAACAGATAAAGGAGCCTCTAGAGAAAGCTTTTAACTGCAAACAAGTTATCAGAATCAAACAACCCAAACAAATGCTTAATAAAGGTGGACAATTTTCAGTTAATACCTCACACTGAAACTAGCTCGAAAAGTATACAGTAGACAAAGTGCTATAAATAACTCAAAAAAATAAGCAAAAAAATAGGATATTTAATGTTATATATTATAGATCTGAGTTTGCTCAGTGTCCTTCCTTCGATTAGCTCAGTGTGAAATGGCAGAAACACTCACAAGCTATGCTCCAGGTATGCATACCAAAGATGATCCCACATGTAACAGAAATATGCAAATGAATGTTCCAAGACACACACAAACACACAAAACCCTTTGTGCAAGATCCAGAAAGGATCACTATGAACACAACACAATGTTCACTTTACAGTACTTATTTGTACACAGACCCACACTGTAATATTGCACATCAATGACACTACAACCCTGGATTCTGCTAATCACTGCCAGTTCCCTCCTTCAAAAAATGCAATATATGAAATAAAGTCTACATTTTATACCAGTATGTATATACATGTCTATATGTACATACGCACACATGACTACTAAGAATGAATGTGCGCAACTACAGAAGCACAATGAGCACAGATGCTGCACAGCCACAGCAGGCCAACCAGTGGGCTATCAAACTCCCTGCAGTCACCGCCTGAATGAAGTATCAGACCTCCTTATGAAATGCAGTACTGCAGTGACATCAGACTAAGGTGCTGTAGAATGCCGACACCATGAATGAAGCATGTGAGCGAGAAGTCATATGCTGCATATCAACAGAAGAGTTTGTGCCTGAACGATAACGGAAGGCAAGTAAGTAAGCAAGGCAGCCATGCAAAAAAAAATCATTCAAGATACAAAATGTTACTTACATACAATGTCCATTCAGAATGTAGTGCTGTCTCAAACGTATATTTGTTGTCTATTCAGACTGTGGAAAATTATGACATTGTGCTGCCGTGTCCTCACATGCTGTGCATCTACTGCATGCTAGTGGTATGTCATGTACACCGTTAACACCTGATGGCTGCAGTTTTGTTATGGAGTAGCCATTTGGGATTCCCAACCATATGGCAGAACTATTTCTGCCAATGTCAAGCACTCCTGTAAGCACTGCATGCTGTGCCTCTGTGCCTTACACAGTATAGTGATCTACCACTATGATGAAGCATTTGTGTCCTCCTTCCATACTCTAAGATGATAGCAATGACAACTTTATTCAGGAATGACAGCCATGGCTGCTAGCACTATGGATAGTAATGGTTTACAATTATGAAACCAGATGTTAGTCACAGTCTATTACACATGCTTACTTTTAGGGGAGAGTTGCTGGTAAAATGGCCCACTGAAGTGTTACAACTGCATCCAGTCTGCTCAGTATGCTGTAGTAAGACATAGCATTTTGCACCATGCTCCAGAAACATTCAGGTGATTCAGTCTCTAACAGACAATTAAATCACTGTCCTTTGGTATTCCATGGAACTTTCTGAATTCTGCCTTAAGGCAGGCTCTAAGTATCCCATCCAAAAGAGGTAGACAAATTCATTAGTCATGGCATTTTCCTTGTTGAACTTTATTCAGACAGTAATAAGTAACCTTGTGATTTCAAGAATAAAGAAGAATCCTTTATGCTTAGTGTATTTTCTTTACTTAGGGCTTAAGCCACAGTATACAAGATATTAAGGTGTTTCACAATTCAGAGATGTGTGCCCTTCTGTTACTGCTGCTGTTGCTATGTATCTGGGTATGCCAAATACTCTTGTATTTATGTCACCACTGAATGTGTCACGTTCAAAGGCACCTCAAATGTTGACAGACACCCTCCTGAAGTACATCAGAAAAGCCTGGTTTGTAGCCCTACTGCAAAATGAGGTCCCTTCAAAGCCTACCACTGCTTGAAGCCTTAACAAATCCCTACACTAGCAACAAATTACTGCCTTCCTTACCTCACCTCTCAGGCTAACAGACACCATAACAGTGAAAGATGCACAGTTTACCAGGTCCTTGGCCAAAAGATGCCCCCCTCAATTTCTGTATCTCCAGGTGAGAATCAGGGTCTATGGTCTACCCACCTGTCTCTACATAACCTGGCCTCTCAGTGACGGATTTCAATTGGTATCCCCACTTCACACACACTATTGGTAGTCAGATCATCCACCTCCACTAATCATACATATACTTAGACATTACAGCTCCTGACTCCTACTTCAGATACTTCACACAAACTATTGGTAGTCAGATCATCCACCTCCACTAATCATACATATACTTAGACATTACAGCTACTGACTCCCACTTCAGATACCATCTATGAATGTAGCCCATGGTCTCCAACCTACAAACAAGCATTCAGAGAGTAAAGCAATTCCATACCACCCCATTAGTCTCTGCAGTTATCTCAGATCCAATATCAACAATAATAAAATTGATCTCTACAGTCCTCTATACACATCCAGATGGTAATCAGAAGAGCTCCAGTCTTTCAACTCATTCCAGCTACAAGTTGAGCAAGAAATTCAAGTTCCTGACCAGTGAACCGCCCACCAGGCATATCACCAAATGATTTAACCCCATTATATTTACACTACATGCCACTCAGACTCCTGAGACCAAGTACCACGCCAGCCACCCAGCATACATTAACACAAGATCAAAGAGTGGCATGTTTCCTTTTATACATTACATTTACCAGTAGCAGATGGATTAGTGCACCATTTTAGCCATTCCCAATTAAGCTGCTCCTGAGTAGACACGCCCTATATCTTAATGCATCCCTCCACAAGAGATTTCATTTGGCTGTTGATGCTGTAGTGTCGAAACACAGTTTATACAGGCAATGGAAACACCCAACAACTGCACTGTACAGCAAAATGTCATTCAGTTACTACTAGCTCAGTATCTAATATTTACTCTCATTAATTTGAAAACTTTGTTTTTTGCTTCTTTCAGAAACTGTAACACCATAAGAAAAGACTGATGTGTGGAAAACCATCATTAGCCATACCAACAGTTAATCATCGAGGACTCAAAGCATTGGCCTACTGCTATTACTACATGCAAAATAATAGTTGCTAGTTAGAATTATGTGAAATGCTTTAGTCATTACATTGACAAGTAGTCAACTGAAGTGCGGGGCACATTTCAAAATAAGAAAGGTAAAGCATACCCCACGTGATTTTGAAATTCTGGGCATGTACTTTTCCTTTAACTACTGGTTTGCATGGTGGCCCAGGCTTGTCTGGACTGGTAGAAAACTCTACAGCATCACTGGGGTTGCTCTTCCCCTCTGAATTATAAGCAATAACCTGTAAAAATAACAATAAAATGAGTCTTGAGTGCAATGAATGGTAAAAAAATTTTGTAAGTAAATACAGCATAGGTACAAATCTGATTTTTGCAATTTCAGATAGGCTGAGAGACCAACTACCTATCACATCTTTTCAAGTCGGTGTTCTTTCTCAAAATATCACCTGAAAACCAAATGTGTCTAATTTATCCATTAACATTTTATGTGACGTACTGCCAAAAGCCTTGAAGAATTCTAAGCAGTCCACATTTACAGTCCCTTTCTTGCCTATTTTGCTCGTTAGACAATGAATTCCATTAGATTTTTCATACACTTGCAAATACAATGCTAATCATAAACAAATTATTATATTTGTCAGGCATGCTTTTCAAAGTGTAAACCCATGATACCCTGGGGTCTATTGTCCTACTGGCTCCCAAACACTGCAAAAAAATGTACTTTTAACAGAAGTAATGCCATGATGTTTTCAACAACTGAGGATAAACTGACAGGTTAACAGTTTTTCAGCATCTGTACTGCTGCAGACTATACACCACTTCAGCTGCACCATATGAAAAGAGCATGTCTACATGGTGCATTTGAAACAGAACAAAGAAGTGATGAAATCTTTGTTGGAGAACACAAAGCTTAGCAAACAAATGAATAACTGAATAAACATTTAGTATTACCAAACAGAAAACATACAACTCTGAAAAACATAAAAAATAAATCTATTATCTATAACTTTGATGTATATCAAAAATTCAATTACTGCTAGCTCAGTATCGTAGGATCAGGCACTTGCAACACAAAGCAAGCTCATGGTACAACATGGACACACAATTACAACATAATATAAGTGCTTACCCTAAACTTATATTTTGTACTTCGCCTAAGATTCTTAACTGTAGAGGTGAGATCATCTCCATCATATTTCGGCTTAAATCCATAACCCTAAGAAGAAGAAAAAGAAACATTGAATCCTTGACAACTTCCCTGAAATTCACTCAAGCTAGTGAAAGTTGTTAAAATACTTTATAATTAGCAAAAAAGATGCATCAAATTATCCTAAAGTGGATTAATTAATTCAAGTGCTGCAGCCCTCAGACATCCACTCATAACACTACTAACCATAAATACGTAACAAACTGAAGTTACTACAGGACTGCACAAATTGTTCTCCTTTCCCAAGTGGAGGTGCAGTATGAGGTATGACACATGGATGACCTTGAAAAATATCAGAAATAGTCAAGTGTGCAAGTCCATTTAGAGAAAAGGTGACAGCACATACAACAAAATTACAGGACTGCATTGTGTTGCCCTCACGAAAATTAGAAAAATAAATAAGGAAATCCTTGGAAAACAGAAGATAACCACCAAGACAAATAGGCTCTTGGCATAGTAAAAGTTGATCTCTACTGTACTTGAACCCCAATTGTGAGTTAAAGCTATATTTTTTCTATAAAAGGATTCCCTGTACACTGAGTGAAACTGAAGTCTCATTTGCAATTGCAGCACTGAACAATTCAACAATCACCTGAAGGTGGTAAACTGAAGGACATCATCAGTCTAAAGAAATAATCAACAGGAGAGTCCTCCAGATCACATGCATCATAGTAACCTAAAAAACAATCTTGAAACAATCAAAAAATAAAAGTAGAATGTTGTCACACAGTCACCTTTGCTTTAATCACTACAATGCACACCTTCACTAAGACTACCCATAACATTTTACAGTAAACAAATCTGACCTTATAATACAGACTAAGAAAATGTTACACAGCCAAGAACAGCAGGAAACAAAGCAAGAGCCTACAAAGATAACATACACAGAAAATAAGTGGGGAGTGAAAACTATTAAGTATACAATCTGTATATTACAGATTTTTTACAGTTTCATTTAACTGCATATACCTTTAGAGGTTCCATTTCGTGAACTGTTAACTTAAAACTTAAAAAAAAAAACAAGTAGATCATCTCAACACCCCTTACTCTACAGATACTGCGCCACCCAGATTTAAAGTGATAAACCATGCCACTGAGCACTGTAGAGTATGCCTGTGCTGAGTATTTATGTAATGATGACCTTCCTAGGATCAGATACATATGCAGGAAAAAAGGTAAAGCCAGAATGCACACCCTACCACATGATGCATTTCTCTGCTAACAATATGTTTTATAGCTTCATGACAGTGAAATTGTGAATACATATGCAGCATTCAAGTTTTGATTAGCATTTATAAATAAACTATACAAGATGGAAGGTAACAGCATGAGGTGTGCCAACTGTACATGGCAGCTGTTAAGTTTTAAATGTTAATGTCTACAGAGAATCTGCATGTCATGTGTTACACATTTCTTCTACATGTTTTGTCTGATTAAAGACTTCTTGGAAGCCAGGGGTTCATTCAAAAGGTCTGTGTTGCATGCGGAGCATTATGACAAACATCCAGAGCTACCTGATATCATAAGTGGATACAAACCAAGAATTAGAAAATACACTTGACTGAAGAAAAGTACAGTTTACAGTGGAAATGCACCAACTGCAACCACAACTGATTCACTAACTACAACTCCACTTAGATGAAAACGAGAAGTTCTGGATCCACACATTTGATCATGAAGGACATTTCAGAAGCATGGAAAAAGCACAATGTGTCACTTTTCTACAAGTTGCTAAAGTAGAAGCCATAGATGTGTTTAATTTGCTTAGTTTCCTTGAAGAGGAGGCTATAAATTAACAGCAATTAGACAGAGATTACTGTGAGCAAAATATAACTTATCTTTTTGTTCAACATTTGTTGCTTACAAGGGCAGTCTTTTCAACACTACAGATGTTTACATCATTGAGCTAAGAAATTAGCCAAACACTAAGAATTTGGTAAAATAGTTTATGGTATAAGAAATAATGAAACAAGGAACAGGTTATTAAGAGAAACAGATTTGACTCTTACAAAAGCTTTGGAAGCATGCAGAACAAGAAATTGTTAGTGCACAGAAATAAACTGAGAAACTGTGAGCCAAGCAAAAATGCAAACATGCCAAGTTAATAATGTGTGTAATGGTAATGAAGATATGAAAGAAAGTAATAATGTATACAGAAAACATGCAGGTGATATTCAAGGCTTGTCTACTAGGTGTAGCTATAAGCATGAGGAGACGAATGGCCTGGTATAATGAATTTTGTAGAATCTGAATTGGGAAAAAACATTTTTCAAATGTGTGAAAGGAAATGTCAGTATATTCAAAAGAATGTGTACACTGTTAAATAGAAATATGAACAAAGACCGACTTGTTGGCACTTTTAAAGTGGAAATAGTTGACTGCCAGAATTCTAAGAATGGATCAAAAGGACAGAGAATAATGCAAGTCAGACAAAATGCTTAAATTAGATACAGGTGACGTGCAACTTTATGTCACTATACCTTTGAAGCAAGGGGGCTGATAGGCACTGAAAAGATTGCAGGGTGCACAGTATTAACAGATTCAAGACACAAAGTAAAAGCTATAGAGTCACAGGTTATTGGCAGTGAACTTCAAAATAAAAAGTATAAAACTGTTTCAAATCAAGGCACTTAAATAAATGAATTGATTTGATATTTTGCATCTGGTTTGTGAGAAGCTAGAAACAGTACAATAAACTCACAGTCTGAAAGCAAAGACTAAAATGTGAACAGCAACAGTCACTAAGCTGTGCAGATGACGTCCTGGCACTGATATCTTGTAAGACTAAGGTGATTCACTTACAGGTGCAATCTTTAGAAGGAGAATATAATGCATAAATAAAATCTGATACCATTGGTACTTTCTTCCAGGAAAGTACCACTAGCTCTCAGGAAAGGAACAGATCAGGAACTAGAGCAAACAAAAAAACTTATTGTCATTAAGCATGAACAAAACCCAAAAGAATGGGGAAATAGTATGATTAGTGTTGTAATGCAAGACAAGAACTGTATTTGTTTTGATATGAAAAAAAATGAATAAAGTGATTAAAACAGAGCACTACTCACTACCCAGAGATGAAACAAAATACATATCACAGCAGTGTCAAACATGTCAAGTACTATCTCATTTTCTATACTAGAAGAAAACCAGGGATTTGGCAGAAAATATAAAATAAATAAAGCTCCAAATTACATACAACACATTCTATATGCAAGTAAGGTGGTACAGGTTCATTGCACTTCTATTTCGCAGTTCGCAGACAATAGAGTTGTCCCAAGATGTTGCAGAGGAAATCAAAAGCCTGAAATGTGCTGTGCTGCCAAGGTCGAGAACAATCATTTAAAATATTCTGCATTTTTCTTTTGCAAGTCAGACTGCCTGATGGCACAATAATCTAATTCCTTTGAAAAAGGGGCAATATAATCTGATATACTGCCCCCTCAGTTTTCAACAGAAACAAAAAGATGAGTTAATACATACATATTTAAGCAAAGCTAGTTTAATCTTTGCTTGGGGATCTTGGTGACACATAAAAGAATGTTTGCTGTTTGAATTCTGCCTTGCATCATTTTACTAACCTGGAAGAGTTGGGAACAATAATTTCTCAGAAATGCCAAGGCATTTATTTAGCTGTACAACAGATTCTTCTTTAAACATTTTTTCTGTACAACTGACTGCTATGTCTGCATTATCTGTGCATTGCCTTGACCTCTGCATATTTAAAGTGTATCAGAACTTTCTTGAATTCCTTTCTGTTTAGAATATACTAATTTGCTATTTAGGATCCTGTGGCTAGTATTTTTTTTTTATTTATGCACAGTTGTTTATTGTATGAGAAAGTATTATTTATCACAGTAAGTTGACAAAGTTGTGGTAACCGCCTCTCATTGATTAGATCACTGAGCAGACTACCAATGAGATATTTTTTTTACAATTTATATTTGGCCAAGAGTGGTCAGGTAACTAATGTGTTTGGTCTCTACCCATATCCCGAGTGGTAGCAATACTACCACATCAGAAGAAAGCTATGAGGAACAGGTAAAGTCTACTAGACAGTGAATGTGTGTATGCGCGTGCGGGTGCACCCATATGTAGTTTGTGTGTACAATTAATTTGCAAAAAAGCAAGCTATAAGGAATTTGTAAAATCTGACAGTGTGTGTATCTAAACATATTTTGAATAAAAGAAGTTACCATGGATAAGTGGCACTGAAAGACACTGTGGTTCACAGAAAGACAGGGAGACAGAGTGGTGAGACAGGGGCCTGGGGTGCTAGGTCAAGGAGTCAGCTCTATAAATGATCATCAATCAATATTACAGCACACAATGCCACCAGCACCCAGGAAGATAAAAGTGCCTAACTAGACAGTCTTTCATATTACGCTAGGTAAGCACCTTCATTTGCATATAGCCTGTGTTTATATACTACCCACATCTTCTACAACCCTAATTCTAACAAGCCATACAGTACACGTTCCCCAAAGGCACTCCCAAGAACTACATCATATTAGGAAACCTAAACATTAATGCTTTAAGTCAACACAAAGCACAACTCAATAAACTTCTACAGGTCCATATTTTGAAACAACTAGCTGCACAAGACACATTTAAAATTCAAATGGTCACTTAGACCATGATCCACAGTGGCATTCAACAATACCTGGCACTCGTATTGCTTAGTGTTCAAAACATTTTCTGCATCAACCTCTCCAATATCAGGTTTAATGCAATCAATAACACAGAACAATTTCTTCACATTTACTGGTTTGTGTGTACAAAGCATTTTTACTCTTTTTTTTTTTTTTTGCATGGTAGTGCTCATATACTCTTGTACTCATTTTCCTAATAGTTCCGCCAATGTAAAATGCCTGACAAGACATATGTTCTGCTGCATATACCACATTTACCATTTCACAAATACAATGTTTTAGGGCAGGATATGACACTTCTGATGATATACTATTGTCCAAATATATACAATAACAGCAATTCTGATAAACATTGCTAAAATTAAAAGCTGTAGCACCTAGCAGGATAAAAGCACTCTCATTAAACTGAAAAACAACCCTACAACAAAAGAAGTCTGCCAAAGCCAAATTTGAGGTAAATTAAGCCTCCCAGGCCAAGGACAACCACAAGGCATTCTTTAGTTATGTCTGCAACTTCAAATGCAATACACAGCTGTGTGCAGAGTTTATTGCTAATGCAGCCACCTATACTGGTCCAAAATATATGGCAAACCTACTAGCCGACAAATTCAGCATTAACTTTACATCTCTGTCCCTTCCCTCAGTAAATATCATCAAATATAACTCCCCCTTCTATCACTTGGGAACAGGTCCCCAGTGCGTTGTCTAAGACCAAGACCACTGCATTGATGAGCCCAGACAATATCCCAGGATACGGTCTAAACAGACTGAAACATGACTTATAAGGCCCTCTGAATTCACTATTTAACATCAGCCTCCAAACAGGTTTCACGCCTCATGAAAGGAGAACAGCAACAGTCATCCCTCTACACGAAGGTGGATCATCTGCAGACCCATAAATTTCAGTAGTCTCATATGCAAAGTCATGGCAACGAGTATCATTGAAATGATTGATAATATCATAGGAAACCTTCAGAAATTAGACCCAACACAATTTGATTTTGTCAAGGGCAGGTTATGCCTACTCAACCTTGTGGACTTCTTTGAGAAGGTCACAAAAGCAATGGATAAAGGCAAAACAGTTCACACTGTCTACCTTAACCTGGCCAAGACATTTGACACAATGCTCTACTTGGGCATTGCTGACAAACTCATGCCTACTCAACCTGGTAGAGACCTTAACTATGGTATATACAGCAGAATGTATGTCATGTCAGGCATTTTACATCAGCAGAGCTACTAGGAAATTCAGTAGAAGAGTATACGAACACTACTATGCCATAAAAAAAAATAAGAACAGTAAAAGAGCTTTGTACAGATGCACCAGTAAATGTGAAAAATACAAGAAGTGTTTGTTTTATATTGCTGATTGCAATGAGTGTGATACTAGAGGGGTGATATGGAAAATCTTTTAGACAGCAAGAAATATGAATGGCAGGTATTACTGACTACCACTATACATCAGGAACTAAACCATTAGAATTATACATGTCTTGGAAAGACAGATGTTAAAAGTAAAATATTAAATACTGATTTTATACAGCAGAAATATTCTTTGGATGGTTTCGCAGAAGCTTTATTCATCTTGCAAAAGTTTATAGGTATTTTGTGCATAATTTTTTTAAGATGCATATGTTTTTAAATTTGAACAATGGTAGTAATGTGACATTTTAACTGCTACTTAAATTTGGATGTTAGTACTTTCTACAGGAATCTGAAGTCGTCTTTATGGTTCAAAAGACAGCAATTATTCCTGGCACCAGTCAAAATCTTTGACTGTGCTACACTTGGTTTGTTTTTATTTTACTTTTATCACAAAAGTAACACAGACTAAATTTTGAAGGTAACACAGTAGTACGGTCTACAAACTACTTGACAGACCGAACCTTTCAAACCTATGCAAATAACACCTACTCAAAGGCATATTCATCATGGGAGTACCTCAAGGCTCTGTAGTAGGCCCATTACTGTTCTGTCTGTTCATCAATGACGTTACGCTAGACATAGCTAATCTAAACCTAGTAGTGTATGCTGATGGCTTACTACTGATTGACACCAGTAAAACTCATTACAGCCTCCAATCTAAAATCCAAGCAGCTTTCACAAAATTATCTTATCGGCCACTACACAATAAACTCTTTTGAATCCTAAGAAAACAAATAGTATGTTTTTTGCAACACTCTGAAAACTTGTCAATGCCCACCTCTATTCATTCAGGAGTTGAGAGGTAATCTAATTACCAACACCTTACAGCAAAGATACCAAGGCGTTACTCTAGCTCCTGCTTTGAACTTTTCCCTTCATATTAACATTAATACCAAAATAATGTCTCAATTAATACCAAAATAATGTCTCAACTAAAACTTCCCACACATTGTCACAAACACTGCACTAGCATCTTTGCCTAAAAATTTCTTATCACCAAAACTTGAATACAGGCTGCTACTGCTTTGCCTAAATTCATCACAATATATACACATATATATATATTACACAGCAAAAGCATCTTGTGTATTTATCTATTAGCTGATATAAGCATGCACCACTTTATCCTCCTAAAGCAATCTAAGTGGTTACAAATAGAACCACTTTAGTCCTCAGCACGTTCACATTTAAAATTCTTCAACTAGGGTTCTGTTCTCCACAAAAATAATTATTTCCACTAGGTAACAAAGTTACTCTTTACAAAACAATCATAATGAGTTAGGAGAAAATGCCTTCTCAAGTTTACGACCTGCGCTGTGGAATCACCTCCCCAATGAAGTGAAAAATAATATAACATTTGAATCATTCAAACATCACCTCATGAACATGTACAGAATGAGGCTAAATACACCTGCGTTCTTTATTCTGGTTAAAATGCTTCAAAGAAAATATATAAATAATTAAGTAATATAGCTCTAGTTGCACAACAGTTGTAGCTCATTTTCAGAAACTGACAGTGTACCTGTAAGTTAGACTGTATGTATGTGTATATATTTATGTTTCTATAGACACACACATATATATGTATGTGTGTACGTGTATTTTTTTTATAATGTTACACTATGTAAATATATAATTTTTCTACTCTTTCAACATAGTTGTTTTAGATTTAGAAGTCCCACTGCATTTAGTTTTCTCTACTCTCTCTTTATTGGAATGTCAGATGTTTAAGACATCTCTGTAGAAAGCAATGCCACTGTACAGTACTGTAATGTCTATTCACCGTGAGCACATAACATCACCTATGTTTAGAATATTTCACATAACAACAAATGTAGACTGTAATGTTTATACTATCCATCAGTACCTGGGTCATGAATGAAAAGGGTCAGAAGACCAGTTCACCTACCCAGTAAACAAATGAAAAGAAATTAATAAAAATAAAATAAATTAGTGTGGAGCCTTAAGAATGGAAATGGATGCTGGTAACTCATACCCGCAGCAGCAGGTCATATTCCCCTGGGGCCTGATTGCATCTGGTGAACTGGTTACTGAATCAGATTTTTATGTACTATTATTCACTTTAACCTGCTGGGTACCAGTGGTGTGATTCAACCGACCACCTCATTGGAGGCCATCAGATCTAATTGGGACAAGGCAGCATATCCAAGGACCTACAGTCCCATCCCTCACATACCCTGGTGGTACACTGGCTGGCAGTGGTGTGATTCAAACCTCTTCACTGTCTGCTTGGTGTTCTCATGAAAAGAGACCAAAATATACAGTAAATAGATTGAAGATAAGAAGAAGTTATGTACTCACCATAACGTTCCATCTGAGTAGGTGGCTTCATTTGTCTGCAACCTGTGGGTCTTGGATCCGATATCGGATCTGAGCCGGCAACTATTTATACAGCTATGGATCCGAGCTCCTAGCTCCTCCCCTCACCCATAATCCCCTGCCAACCCCAAATGACCTCAGATCAAATTTGCCCTCCTACGTATACCTGGAAAGGTATCCCAACAGGAAAAGGCAGGATAATACAACAAAGCTAACTCTTCTGAAGGCCAGGGGGAAGGAGAGGGGGATGGTTGCAGACAAATGAAGCCACCTACTCAGATGGAACGTTATGGTGAGTACATAACTTCTTAATCTGGAGTACGGACTTCATTTGTCAGCAACCTGTGGGACAGAGTCCCCAGCTACCTGAATCTTGGGCGGCCATCATGGAAGGATGTTCCGGAGCACTGCGGAGCCAAAGGATGCTCTCCCTCTGGAAATGACGTCCAGTTTGTAGTGGTTGATAAAGGTATGAGATGAGGCCCAAGTGGCTGCCGAGCAAATATCATCCAAGGGAACTCTAGATCTAAAGGCAGCAGAAGTAGATATGGAGCGAGTGGAATGTGCACGGACTCCTTGAGGTGCGGGCCTCCCAGAAGCTTCATAAGCTGGAAGAATACATTGGGAAATCCAGCGTGATAAGGTGACCTTCGAAACGGCTTTACCCAAACTGAATTTGGCAAAGGAAATGAACAGCTGATTGGATTGTCTGTGACCAGCATCCTATGAATATAGAAATGCAGCTGCCTGTGCACATCTAAAGAATGCAGCTTGTACTCTCCTTTATTTTGATAATTAGGGAAGAAAACTGGTAGGTTAATGGACTGATTGATATTGGTTTCTGAGGCCACCTTGGGTAGGAAGGAGGGATTGGTCCTGAGGTATACTCTATCCTGATGAAAAACCAAGTAAGGGGGTTTTACGGAAAGAGCTTGAAGTTCCAAAACTCTTTTCGCTGAAGTGATGGCTACCAGGAATGCTGTTTTCCAAGACAGGTATTTAAGATCGGCCGAGGCAGCTGGTTCAAAGGGAGAAGCAGTCAAGGCTTCAAGAACTAGTGATAGATCCCAAGGGGGTATGGCTTCTTTGATAGGGGGCCTGAGCAGAAAAGTACCCTCGAGGAAGGTTTTACATAGTTTAGCTGACATCAAAGGACCTGTCTCATGTCCTACATGGTAATGGGAGATGGCTGCCAATTGTACCCTGACTGTCGAACAGCTTGCCCCTTGCTGAAAAAGTCTGGTGAGGAAGTCCAACACGGACGTTAACAGAGCAGTGAAGGGGTCCAAATTATGATGTTCCGCCCAGACGGAGAAGCGCCTCCATTTACTGTGGTAAACTTTCCTGGTGGAAGGTTTATGCGCTGCCACCAAGATGGCTTTGACTGGTGAAGAGATGCCGGGAGTCCTGATTAAGAGTGGAACTGGAGCAGCCAAGCTGTCAGCTTCAGGGTGTCCAGATTCGGGGTCGGTAAGCCTGATGGATGGGATATTAGATCCGTGCTGGGATCCAGAATCCAGGGAGGATTCACCAAGTGAGACCACAGGTAAGGAAACCAAGTTTGCCGGGGCGAGAATGGGGCAATGAGGATTATTCTGCTCCCCAAACGAGAGGCTTTCTGTAAGAGCTTTAGCATCAGGGGTAGAGGAGGATAGGCATAAAGTAGACCGGGCGGCCAAGCATGCACTAGAGCGTCTCTCGGGGCTTCCGCTGGTGGGGGAATCAGAGCGAAGAAGCTGTCGCATTTCGTATTTGAGGGAGAGGCAAAGAGATCGCAGCAGGGTTGCCCCCATTTTGCAAATATCTGCTTAGCTACTCGGGAGTTGAGAGACCACTCGTAAGGGGAAAGAATAGTGCGGCTGAGTTTGTCCGCTAGAATGTTGGCCCGTCCTGGAATGTGCGTTGCAATCAGAAAGCGGTTGGTGGAGATCGCCCATTCTCACACCCTCATGGCCTCTCGGCAGAGAGGATAAGACCTGGTTCCCCCCTGTTTGTTGATGTACCAGACAACTGACATGTTGTCCGTCTGTATCGCAATAGTTCCTACGGGAAGAAGGTTTTGAAGTGCTTGCAACGCTAACAGCACCGCCCTCATCTCCAGAACATTGATATGCAGGGAGGTCTCTGTGTCGTTCCACATGCCTTGGACTGTTCTGCCTGAGCAATGCCCCCCCACCCGAGGCGAGAAGCGTCCGTGGTCACCGTGACGAGAGGAGGTGAAGCCCAGAAGGGTCGGCCTGTATGGAGGTCTGGGGACTGAAGCCACCATAACAGGGCCCTCCTACAAGCCTTGCTGATAGAGATAGGGTGATTGAGAGGAAGAAGCTGAAAGGACCATTGTACTTGGAGGGTCCACTGTAGTACCCTCATATTTAGACGAGCGCATGGAAGAAGCGTTATTGCCGCTGCCATGGAGCCCAGTGCCCTCAGGACCAATTCCGCCGGTGGAGTTTCTGATTGGAGGATGGCCCGCACATGAAGTCTCAGATTCTGTAGTCGTTCCGAACTGAGGTAGGCTCGCAGACTTCTCGTATCCAATCTGGCCCCTATGAACTCTATCACTTGTGTCAGAGCAAGGGAGGATTTGTCTGTATTGATTGTGATGCCTAGCTGGGGGGTTAGGCGGAGAAAAACGTCTCTGGCTGAGCAGAGTAGATGCCTTGTTGGGGCAGTCAGGAGCCAGTCGTCCAGGTACAGGAAGACCTGCATTCCCTGGAGTCTCAGGTGGGCCGCTATCACTGCTAAAACTTTGGTGAACACCCTGGGGGCTGTGGTGAGGCCAAAGGGAAGGACCCTGAACTAATAGTGGCTGGCTCCCAGCCGGAAGCGGAGAAACCTCCTGGATCATCTGTCCATTAAGATGTGGTAGTACGCATCCTTGAGGTCTATTGAGCACATCCAGTCATTCTCCCGCAAGAGGGGGGAGAATGGATTGAAGAGTGACCATTCGGAATCTCTCCTTGGTTACCGACAGGTTCAAGAGGGAAAGGTCTAGAATTGGTCTCAAGTCCCCCGTCTTTTTTGGCACCAGAAAGAACCTGGAGTAAAACCCTAATCCGAGCTGGACTGGGGGGACAGGTTGGATGGCTCTTTTTTCTAGCAGCTGCTGGATTTCTGCGGCTACAGCCTCCCTCTGACCGGGTGGTACATCGGGGAGGTTCCTGAGTCTGGGGACATGTTGCATTGGGATTTTGTAACCTCTGGATATAATCCGAAGCACCCAGCGGTCTGACGTGATGGACTCCCATGCCGCCAGATGCCTCGAGAAGCGCCCCCCGACTGCCTCCAGAGTGGAGCAGTCGGGCAACCCTTCAGGGCTGTTGCGTGGGCCGATCAGAGAAAGATTCTCTGGACCCAAAATTTCTCGGGGCCCCTCTGCCTCTAGGGCGGCGTCCTCCCTGTCCTCCTCTGCCATGGAAGGACTGGTTGTCCGGAGCAGGTTGGGAATGTAGCGATTTCCAGAACCACATCTTCTTCTGTCCCTTTTGGTTCTTGGAGAAGGACCTCTGGGGAGCAGAGAAGCAGACTCCGACGGCAGACAATGTCTTCTCGTCCTTCTCGTTCTGGACAAGTGTCTCGCGAACGGTCTTGCCAAACAAGGCAGAACCATCAAAGGGGGCATTCGCAAAGGACGCCTTAAAGGGCTCCGCGAAGTCACAATGTCGGAGCCAGGCCTGGCATCTCATAACTAGGCCCGCTCCGCTAGCTCTAGCGGCTCCCTCAGTGGCGTGAGACAACAGCCGCATAGAGGTATTGGAAATAGATCTTAGAGTGGCCATACGAGTGGAGTACAACTGCTTGTCCTCCGCCGACATGGACTCCGGGGGGAGGGGAGCAGCGTATTCTTTAATAAGATCCCGCTGCATCCTGATGACATGTGCCATGTAGTTCAGGGACCTTACTGAGAAGGTCGCTGAACTAAATACCCGCTTCCCAAGGCGATCCATCGAGTGGGACTCCTTGCTCAGTGGATGGACCGAGGGGCTCTCCTGAGCTAGTTCCCTCTTAGTGGCTGCCACCATCAACATGGGATCTACGGGGGGACCCTTGCTCCAGTGGGACCGGTCTGCGGGGGGGGGGTCAAAATCCTATCCGGGCGTTTAGGGACTGGCTCCACAGTGTCCGGCTCCTTCCACGCCCTGGTGGTAACAAGGTCCACCAGAGGGTCGGCCGGAGGGGACATCCAAGAGGTAGACGGGCCTGCTTCGAATGCCTCCAGAAACACGGACTCATCGGAGGAAGCCTTGGGGGCAGACCCCCCCCCTGATCCTGAGCATTTCCATGATGTCTCCAAAGGAGACATCCTCAGGGGGTGACCTTGGGGAGCCTTCCCCTTCATCCAAGTCCGTGTCCTCTGTTAAGGACTCGGGGGAGTCCACGTGCCTCCTCTTACACTTATGCTTGCGAGGCACTTCCTCGGGTGGGCTGTCCGAGGAGGTCTCACCAGCAATGTCCTGTTCCAAAGGAACAACCTGGGACATCGAAGCAGACTGTCCCTGTGGCCGGGTGATGGAAGCCTGACCCAGCAGAGAGGGAGTGCAGGGTGGAGCCGAGACAAGGGCCGGAGGTCTGGATGCTCTCGACAGAGCCCTCTCCACTACATCAAAGGCCAAGGGGGAGTCGCTCTCCCTGGGCTCCAAGAGCCGACTCCCACTCGGATCCGATGAAGGGATCGGAACCGGCGCCGAGTCCGTCGGATCCGAGGGACCAGTGTGCTCCGACCTGGATGGAGCCGAAGGCACACTGAATCCCTCGGATCCGAAGCTCGGGCCATGGCTCCGAGAGGTCGGATCTGACGATGGGACCAACAGACTCGAGGGCAGGGTCGGATCCGAAGTACCCAGTATTGTCGGCGCCGACCCACCCCCTGCTCCAAGCGCTCCGAACCCGGGAAGCGGGTCGGAGAAGGAGCTATCGGAGCAAAAAAGGGTGTCGAGCTCCCCCCCCACTGGGCCATGATGAACCTTCTCATCATCCGGTCCAAGTCTGCATCAGACAGGCTGTAGGTGGATCTCGACGAGGCCACCGAGGCAGGCCTGGAATACCACCTCGATGACCTCGACAGAGATCGGGTCTCCTCCTCCTCAGGTCCCGGGGAGAAGCAAGGTGATCGGAGTCGAGGAGGAGGAGACCTGGAAGCAGTGGAGGGAGAAGCCCGCTTAGCTGGGGGGGTCGAAGCGGAGGCCTCAGCCCGCCGCTTGTGGTGTTTCTCCCTCCGTTTCTCCCTCCTGGCCTCCCTGTCCTCCGGCGCCTTAGTGGGAGTTTGAATCCCGGCCGGGGGAAGGGGGGCAGGAGTGGCCACCACCACAGGCTGAGGAGGTGCCACGGGAGTAGTGGAGGCCGAAGCCGAATCCGGGGGCAAAAGTCCCGCCAGGACCAGCTTCGACCTCCGCTCCTTCAGTGCCCTGGGGTTGAACGCTGCACAAATGGTACATCCCGAGGACAGGTGTTCAACCCCAAGGCACCGAACACACCGAGTGTGGCCATCTGCCGGAGAGAGCTTATGGCCACACTCGGTGCATTTAGAAAAAATAGGTTTTGGGGCCTCTGACATACCCAAAACTAAATAAAAGCTACACAAACACACTAGGCCCCAAACGCAAGCACACACAAGCACACTCTAATGACCAGCGAGGGGAGGGTAAACACTAAAAATTTAAAAATTAACTGACTAACGGGAAACCTAACACACACACACTGATTAAATTTCTGAAAAGTAGGTTGATTAGACAAAAAGAGTCACTTATCTCAAAAAATTGCCAGGAGCTCGAAATCCAGCTGACACACTCAAGAGCGGCAAACTAGATCTGAGGTCATTTGGGGTTGGCAGGGGATTATGGGTGAGGGGAGGAGCTAGGTGCTCGGATCCATAGCTGTATAAATAGTTGCCGACTCGGATCCGATATCAGATCCAAGACCTACAGGTTGCTGACAAATGAAGTCCCTACTCCAGATCACAATTTTAAGTTAAATAAAAGTGGCACATTTGAAATAGATAGGTGCTATGCAGGTAGCACAGAAGGATATAACACTGACTATTGCCCAGGTAGCCCAAATTCAATTCATGGCTAAGCAGTTCAAGGGCACAGCCAGGAAAGATGGGTATAGATCCTGTCTGGCTCAAGCAGCCATTCCTGCCCCAAATGTTATCTCATGTACCATACAGATGTAGTGCTGGAGGGCAGGGATGAAGTCAAACGATGGGGAGAGTGCAGAGATGATACGGGATTCACCAACCAAGCCAGTGATGGTAGTTCCTGTCAGTTGCACAAAGGAATACATGCTCACTGAGAAAGGAGTACAACTATTCCCAACAGCGAAATGCATGCCCGCTTCACAACCCAAGTTGAGAGATTATGCCTTTGCACAAAAATAGTTCTCATTGCTAGAATGCCAGTGAGAACACCAAACTCCCTGATGTTTACCTGGCTGATGATCCCTCCAGACAGCTCTCACCCTAAGGGATCTTTAAGGGAATTCCCTGCACTCCTAGGAAATGAATGGAATGAAGTTTGACTGAGGGTGGCATGATGGATTGTAGGTAGGAGAATGTCCTAGAAAAAAAAAAAAGATTGAAACACTTGGATGGTATTCTAACTTCTAAGGGACTGAAGCCTTATATAGAAAAGGACCAATTGTGCAAATGTTAAAGCTGAAAGACAAACGAGCAATACAAATGTTTTGTTTGGAATGATGTAGTACCTCATAAAGTTTGCATCCAGTATGTCTGAGACAACTCTGACCCAAAGAAAGTTGCTACAGCAACATGCAGGCTGGAAATTATGATATAAACAGGAAACATGTTTAAAACCGCTCAAGAAACTAGCTGCAGGTGCACTGGCATTAAAGTTCTATGAATAATCCAGATATGCTACAAGTAGATAGCAGTTACAGTGCTATAGCAGCTATGATCGTACAAGAGAACATACCAGCTAGTTATGAGATGGCTAATAAGTTATGAGACAACTAGTTATTAGATATCTTTAAAAAAAAAAAAAAAGGCTGTGGCTGTGTCGACTCATTCTAGAGATATGCATATTTTGTCTTCTTTTGTACAGAAAATCTTGAAAAAATGACTTTTGGCACTTCCAACTGAAGGCACAATAACCTACAGTAGACAGAAGCTACTATAAATTAAACAGTCAATATCTACATGTCGCTGGGTGGATGCCTTGAAGTCTGTGGAGTATCTACATGTTACTGGGTGGATGCCTTGAAGTCTGTGGAGTATCGGGGGCCTACTACTTGAACGGAGCAAGAACACAGTTGTGTACTTTAACTCTTCACACTCTAAAGTGCCTGAAACTGGTAGAACAGGTTTCTGGAATATGCAGGATCAGGAAAGAGAGAGAGAGAGAGAAATAAAAGAGAACAAGGAAAAGAGGATGCAGAGCAGGTACTGATGTAAAGTTTAAAGCAAACCCCTACAGGCCTGTACTAACAACTATACTGCTAGCTAATGTGAAATCACTGGATAGCAAGATGGACTACCTGAGGCTGTAACTCTCCAACAAGAACAAGGTGAGAAATACTTGTTTCATTTTGATTACTTAGATGTGGCTGAATGACAAGATAAATGACAGAAGCAGTAAACTTAGACAATTTTACACTGTTGCATGCAGACAGAAAATATACACTGTGTGGAAAGGCCAGAGGAGGTGAAGTCTGCATCTATGTTAACAAAAGATGGTGCAGTAACTGTGAAAACATACTATCACACTGCTGTGAGAACTTAAGCGTTCATGTCCATTAACTGTAGACCATTTTACTTGCCCAGGGAGCTGAATGGGGTCAGTGTAACAGTGGTGTATATCTCACCTACTGCTAATACCACTAAGGCTCTATATAAACTATACAATCACATGGGTGACCTGCAGAGCAAATACCCTGACTTTGTACATGTGGCAGCTGGTGATTTTAATAAAGCCGATCTCAAAGAAGTACTCCCACACTACCATCAGTAAGTGGATGTTGCTACAAGGGGTGATAATATCCTGGACAAGGTGTACATAAACTTAAAGAAAGCTTACAAGGCATGCAACTTCTACAAATGGGAAACGCTGACCATTATACCATATTGCTATCACCAGCTTACAAACTTGCACTGGTTAATGAGAAATCCACGAAGAAACAAATCAGGGTATGGCCTGAGGGGGCTATGGAGGTCCTCCAACACTGTTTTGAAAGTACCAAATGGGATATGTTCAAGGAGGCAGCCACAGTGAATCAGCATCTGAACATTGATGAATACACCGAGGTAGTGATGCCATACATTTCAAACTGTGTTGATGGGATAACAAATTCTGAGAGTATCACTATTAGAGCTAACCAGAATCCATGGCTCACCCCTAAGGTATACGAGCTTCTGAAGGAGAGAAACACAGCTTACAGGGCTAAGGACAAAGCAGCCCTAAGTGTAGCCAGAAGTAATCTGAGTATAGGTAAAAAGGAGGCTAAGAGGGAGTATGGCAGAAAGGTGCAGACCCACTTTGAAGACATGAAGGATACAAGGAGACTGTGGCAAGGCAAACACAAGGTCAATGATTACAAAATGAGGTCAGCACAGTGTAAGGATAGCATCAAATTCCTGGACAGTCTGAACATCATCTTTGGTAGATTTGAGGAAAGAAACAACAGGTTGCTGGACAGTTTGAACATCTTCTTTGGTAGATTTGAGGAAAGAAACAACAGGATGGCACTAAAGCTACTCACTGATGAGAATGCAGTACTCAGCCTCAGCACAGAGGAGGCAAGAAGAGAGTTAAGGAGAGTGGACCCCTGGAAGGCTGCTGGCCCACATAATATACTGGGCAAGGTGTTAAAAGGCTGTGGTGATCAACTATGCACAGTGCTCAAGGAAATAGTTAACACCTCTCTTGCCATGGTGAAAGTACCCTCATGCTACAAGGGAACTAACATCATCCCACTACGTACGAAAACCAAAACCACTCGTTCCAGCCCTAACAACTACAGACCAGTCACTCTGACACCCGCTGTTATGAAATGTTTTGAGTGGCTGATCAAAAAGCAGCTGTCATCATGCCTACTTCCTGATTTTGACCCTCTGCAGTTTGCATACAGAGCTAACCGATCCACGGCTGATGCAGTATCAGTAGCACTACACATCTCCCTTGAGCATTTAGGGGATGAAGACAACTATGTGAGGATGCTGTTCATAGACTTCAGCTCTGCATTTAACACAGTGGTACCAATGCAGCTGATAGAAAAACTGGCACATTTAGGAATCAGTGAACATCTCTAACTGGATCCTGGACTTCCTGATTGAGAGACTACAGAGGGTGTGTTCAGGCAAGAACACATCAAAGTGCATCATGATTAATACTGGGGTTCCACACGAATGTGTTCACAGCCCACTGTTACTTCCTGACCCACGACTGCTATGCTCAGCACAAGTTCAACCATATTAACAAGTTTGCTGATGACACCACAGTCGTGGGGGCTCATCACAAAGAAAGATGAAAGGGAGTACAGAGAAAAGGTGGCATCTCTGATCAGTTGGTGCGAAGGGAACAATCTTCAACTGAATGTAAGCAAGACCAAAGAAATTATCATAAACTTCAGGAAAAGGAGAACAAACCACCCAGCGCTCAGGATCAATGGTGAGAATGTGGAGGGTTAAAGAGTATGACATTCTTGGGTGTACACATAGAGGCTCTCGCGTGGTCAGTAAACACCAGCCAACTGGTCAAGAAAGCACACTAATGCATCCACTTTTAAGAAGGCTGAAAAAAGCTTAGCTTCTTCTGTATATTCTCTCAATCTTCTATAGAGGTGCAATAGAGACCATCCTCACTTACAGCTTCATAGTGTGGTTTGGTAGCTGCACAGTTGCAGAAATGAAGGCACTACAAAGAGTGGTGAGGACTGCAGAGAAGGTAACCAGTTCCAGTCATCCATCGATACAACAACTTAATTCTGCAAGAAGCATTTGAAAGGCCACCAAAATAATACAGGACAACACGCATCCTGCGCATGGACTGTTTAAGCATCTGGCATTGGGCAGGAGATATCGCAGCATCTGCTGCAGGACTACATATATTCCAAATAAGTGCAATATTTATTTATTATATCCTTAGTCAGTATTATTTAATCCACTCAAGTGCAATATTAGACAAATAACTTAGGCATTATTCAATCTGTAGTGTGTTTTGTATTACTTTAAATAGGGTAGCTCATTTAACTCAGGGGAGGGTATTCTTTTCGTATAAGCAGGTTGGTAAATGTCTCTGCTCTTTCTTGCGTGTATTGGGAGTAGTACTGTACTTCTTAGTTATGTTTATTCCTCTATGTGTATGTGTTGTTTCACTTTCCTTTGTAATCTCAAGAATTGAGATGACATACAAAATTTTGTTTAGGCTACATGTGTGTAGTTTTAAATGACAAAGTTTACTTTGACTTTAGTTGCCTATGGGTTAAGAGCATTTACAAATGAACAACAGATATGCTCAGATAAGCAAGGAATTGCTAGCAGAATAGTTTATGGGTGTGAGAAATGGCAGTAACATCCTTACAATAAACACATTCAGATGGAAACAGACCACAGAGCTTTGTAAAACATATTCAGAAAGTTTGTGTACAACGTACCATTCAAAACTGTAGAGGATGCTACTTAATCTACAGAAGTATGATCCGAAAGTGAAAAAATGAATCAGCAATGTGAAGCAGATATGCTGAGTAAAGCATATTTACAGGAGAAGGACAAATTAGAACAGATATTCTTTGGGTAATACTACAGCTACCAGTGATGGACAAAAATAGTATAATAATTCTAGAAATGTAGTGGCACCAACTAAAAATGCAGTCACTGAAATACATTAGAATATGTCTGCCTGAGCAAAAAATCATTACTTTAGGAAAACCTTTGAAGGTTGAAATAAGTTGCATCCAGTGCTTATTGTTAAAAACTGAGAAAAATACTTTGTAATCTACTAAAACAGGAATCACAAAATGGGAAAAGTGAAGTACAAAAAAGACAAGTAAAATGTACCAGATAAGAATGCAAACTCAAACAGAACAAATAGGAAAGACTTGTGTCATGTATACTATATACCATTACAACAACCCAAAGAAAGAGATGCCATTTCACCCAGTACCAAGTTATCTAAGAATCAGAGTGGCCACAGATTTGCTCCAATATAGAGAAACCATGCATCTCATGTATCACCATTTGGAATAGTGACTTGCATGTACATCTATAATTAAACTGGAAGACTGAACACTACACTAAAACTCAAAATGTCAAGACAGTAGATACCGAATGTTCAGATTTGTCAGTTGTAAGCATTGATAGGACTGCAGAATACTGGAATGAGCTGGAGATAACTGCAAGAAACTGGAATGAGTCTAGAAAGAATGTCTTTATCTGTTAATTACCCAAACTTATGCTGAACAGGTGCCAGTCTTTCCTTTATGGACCAAATCTTCTTGTACCTTTCAGAATAAAGTCTGCAAACACTGCAGCTCAGTTAAGTGTTTTATTATGTACAGTGGAGGTAGAGGTCAACAATATCCGAATAAAATCAAAGCCCGTAGCTTCTGCACTCATTATACTGTCTGTAAATTCTATACTTGGAATGTGATATTACTTTCTCCAATAACAGTGCTGGTAATTATGCCCAAAGTTTCTGCACTCATATTCCTATCCTCCTGAATATCATAAATATTCTGGAATGCTGGATATTTATTCCAACTTCTGCACTCACTCTTGAGTGTCTGTAGCATATAAGAAGACAAATTGGAGTTGGACCACCACAATAAATGGATAAAACGAAATATTTATTTGGACAAGCGCTTTCGCGTGTAAAAGACACGCTTCTTCAGATCCTTTACACAAACAGTTTGGCAAGCAATGCTTATATATACTTAATGGGTAACAACTCTTTAATTGAAAGTGATTAAGCAATCTATCTATAAACCAAACATCTGCTCCCAACAATCAACCAATATACAAATAGTTAAAAACATAAAAACAAAAAGCAAGTTCAGAGTCAATATGTTATGAAGCTATTGATTCTGCTTTAACAAATCTCAATCGAGATCTAATCTAAAAAATACTTAAAGATATGTGAGAATATATATATATATATATATATATATATATATATATATATATATATATGAGTTAACATAATAAATGCTATTAAGAATTCTTCTGCAAAGAATTGTGATAAAACCTATACTAAATGCTCTAAGAGTCTCATCGTTGACCAAAAAAGGAAGAAGAGAAACACCAGGAACGTCTCCATCTATGTATAGCTTAGGAGCGTAAAACAGATCTGTTCCAACATCAAAATAATATCAGTTAGGATCTTATACCATAGCATCCTAAACAATATCATATCAAACTGATCTAAACAGGACAAATGTATAAGGTAAAAATGCAGACCATATGCATATATGTAGAATAAAAACATGAATATGTAGAAAACAAGAAAATATTAAAAATATATAAAAATATAACCTTAGTATGTGTGGTAGTAATCTTGTTCTTGTATCCTGACTACTCACTTTCTGTCCGGTGAACTAAATGTTCAACACTGGTGCAGGTTCATTTTTGAGTCATGAGAGCGAAATATCTCAACCCACAAAAGGCATCCATGAATGCCTTATATATGAACATCATACAAAGATCATTGGAAAATGGCAAAAACCATTGAATATTGATAAAAAAGCAGACTAGCTGCCATGTGAAGCAGCAAGGCTCATGAATAAATAAGTATATGCGTGGAAGTCATATAAAAAAAAAACATATATAGACTTGTTAAAACTTTCTATAGGAATAATAAACAAATAGTGTCGAATCATGTTGTGTTCTTGCACATGACAAATATTGGGACACATTTAGCTAAGAAGCAATTAATCTAACGTGCTGACTAAAACTCACAAAGCTGATGGCACATGTGGGTTTGTAATATTGAAAATAGAACGCAAGTAGATATATGCAGAAGCAATTATATGGGGGAAGTGCATAAAAGAAGATCATAATCCTGGCGGAACCGCCTGGGATATCTACATAAATAATAAAGTCGTAGATGTCTGGAGATGCATAATATGCATTTAGCAAACTAGGGATAAATAAATAAGACCTCCTGGTGTGTACAAATGTCTATGTGTAGCCTTATCTTCAATTAGCACTAGTATATGGAAAAAGGCATATATGTGTGATGATATCGAAACTGATTATTCAAATCTAGCCCAAGTGATGATAAACCATGGTCATCATCCATACAACTAATGAGGGATATTCTTTAGATCTATCTAGAACGACCACAGGCATCATTGTCAAACTTGATAATAGGTCGCTACTCATATATGCTCAAAAAATCAAAAAATCTATCCGTGCGTATATCAAAACGCCATAAATGGCTAAGAAGCCTGGACGAGTAATAAAAAAGTTGTTCAAATTGTACTGTGAAATATGTACTGTGCTTGAAGCAGTGTAACATGAGGCAAAGCATAAATATAACTAATGCAGAAAACATACAAAACACGTGTAAAAAATACATGTACAACTTGCTTGTACCCAAGCAAATAAGCTCCAACAGGTAGGAAACATCTGAACCTAAATTCCCATTAAAAAGGGTTACTTATTCATCCTGTGTTTTTAAAATATGTCTTACTTGAGCGTACGTGCTTTTAATGGGGCCCTTATGCTCACATATTGATTCAGTCCTGGCTCATATTGGGCTTTGAATCTAAAAATCCAAGAGAGTTCTACTTGTTCTAGGTCATTAAAGATATCTCCCTCTCTCACATTGGGTGTGACCTTCTGTAGAATCCTAAACACACAAGAGTGCCCCAAATTAGCTACAATGTGTTTCGCTAGGGCATTTTTAATATCCAGCGAAAGCGCTTGTCCAAATAAATATTTCGTTTTATCCATTTATTGTGGTGGTCCAACTCCAATTTGTCTTCTTATTTGTCTGGATTTGGTTTTGGAGCAGACCTTTGGGCAACAGCGTCTCTTTGTTTTTACCTGTCTGTAGCATATGTCTGAGAACTGGACTGCAATGACTTGGCTTATCAGTCCAAAAGTACAGTTGTGTACACTTACCATAAATGTAGATGTTCGAGTGTATTCACTGTTGCAGTCATCAAATTTGGGTTATCTGCTTGCAGTAGCCCTCAGTCAGCCTGATTATCAAAGTCTTGGGTCCTGTGTCGGTTACGGTCTCATCTTCCATGACGTCAGGTAGTTAGGGGTATAAAGCATGCAGCCGACGCCATTACATCAGTTTTTCTTGCCCCAGATGTCAGGTGCCCCCTTAATGGGAAGCAATTAAATAGATATATGCAAGGTTATACCTCCAACAAAAAAGCAAATACACCAACAAGCTTTTAAGCATAGTAAAGGAGAATAGAGGTATAGCCAAAAGAAGTCAGGGGGCTAGAGGGAGGGTAACCAGGACTGCAACAGTGAATACACTCGAACATCTACATTTATGGTAAGTGTGCACAACTGTACTATGTTCTTCGTGTTTCACTGTTGCAGTCATCACATTTGGGTAGATTCCCAAAGCTAAGGATGGGAGGAGGCATTTAGATAGCATTTGGACCAGCTATAAGGCCCTGCAAGACTGCAGTGGCAAAGCCAGCTCTGGATTTAGAGAAAATTGGCAAATGGTAATGTTTGGTGAAAGTATGTACAGAACTCCAGGTAGCAGCTTCTAGGATGTCCCTGGTAGGGACACCTCTGAGAAAGGCTGTAGAGGTAGATGCAGCCCTGGTTGAGTGTTGTCTTATCCCCTCTGGAGTAGGTTTTCCATGGTGCTTATAACAGAAATGAATGCAATGGCCTATCCATTTAGAAATGGTTTGCTTTGAAATGGACTTCCCCTCTGCCCCTGTAGCAAATGCCACTAGCAGTTGTTCAGATTTCCTCCGAGGTTTAGTCCTGTCCAAGTAAAATCTAAGTTGTCTGTGCACATCTAAGGAGTACAGTATCCATTCCCCTTTGTTCTGTGGATTAGAAAAGAAGGTTGGCAAATGAATGGACTGATTAAGAGCCACACTGGATACTATCTTGGGCATGAAGGAGGGACTGGTCCTGAGGGACACCCTGTCCGCATGAAAGATGATGGAAGGCTCCACTGCCATAAGGGCCTGTAATTTAGATACCCTTTTTGCTGAAGTGATTGCTAAGAGGAAGGCTGTTTTCCAAGAAAGGAATTTTAACTCTGCACTTGCAGCTGGCTCAAAAGGAGGTAGAGTGAGTTTTTCCAATACAAAGTTAAGGCCCCAGGTTGGAGTTGGGGCTCTCCTGGGTGGTCTTACGTTTTTGGCTCCTCTGAGGAACTGCTTGAGCAGCGGATGAGAGAAGAGGGCTGGTTCTGTGTTGTAATGAGCTGAAATGGCTGAGGCATGAATTTTGATGGAGGAAAAAGAAAGGCTCTTGTGAAGCATCTTAGTTAAGTATTGAAGAAGCTGAGGTAAAAGTACAGTTTTGTACCTACCATAAATGTAGATGTTCGAGTGCTCATGCAGCTGCAGTCATAACAGATGGGTTATCCTGCCGTCAGGCGGGTCCTCGGTCGGCCGAATTCCAAAGTCTAGGTCTGGCGTCGGTTGTCGTCGCTTCTTCCCTGACGTCAGTGCGGCAGGGGTATAAAAGAGCCAACCGACGCCATCTTCTTCAGTTTTTCTTGCCCCAGATGTCAGGTGCCCCCAGAAGGAAGGCAAAACATAAACTTATGTAAGCATGCAATATAGAATAATCAAAAAAACAGTACTTTGCAAGCAAATACACAATAAAAGAATACCCCAAATAGGTTGTATGAGAAGGTGTTTGCCATAAGGCCTGTCTTAAGAGGGGGATGGAGGGAGGGAAACCTGGACTGCAGCTGTATGAGCACTCGAACATCTACATTTATGGTAGGTACAAAAAGTACAGTTTTGTACCTACCATAAATGTCCATTGCTGCAGTCCTGACTGAATACCAGAGTATCTTTTCTTGCCCCAGATGTCAGAAGACCCAAAAGACAAGTCCCAAAACAACCTGCACCAAAAACATGTATAATATATACAACAATATATATATATATAAAATATAAGCATGTAAACTCACCTACACAACCACCCCTAAACACAGAGGGAAGGAGGAGGGTAAATTGGACTGCAGCAATGGAATCCTCGAACATCTACATTTATGGTAGGTACAAAACTGTACTATGTTCTTAGTCTTCCATTGCTGCAGTCGAATCCCAAAGCAGAGGTAAGGGAGGCTGGCAAATTATAAAGTAGTAGGAGCTGACAACATGCCTTGTAAAACAGCTGTGGCAAAACCAGCCCTAGTCTTAGAGTATATAGGAAGGTGATAATGCCTAGAGAAAGTATGCACTGAACTCCAAGTAGCTGCTTCCAGAATATCCTTAGTTGCCACCCCTTAGAAATGCTGTTGAAGTGGCAGTAGCCCTAGTGGAATGAGGCCTAATCCCAGCTGGTATCTCCTTGCCATGATGGGAATAACAAAATGCAATGCAAAAGCCAATCCACCTAGAAATAGTTTGTTTTGACACAGGCTTGCCCTGTGAACTACAAGTAACTGCTGAGACTGCCTAAAATCCTTAGTCCTGCTCAAATAATAGCAATTGCCTGTGTACATCTAAAGTGTGCAAAATCTTTTCCCCTTTATTTTGAGGATCTGCAAAAAGTAGGCAAATGAATAGTTTGGTTTAAAGCCACACTAGAAACCACCTTAGGCATAAAGGAAGGATAATGATACCCTGTCCTTATGGAAAATCAAAAAGGCTCTACTGCCATAAGGGCCTGCAACTCAGACACCCTTCTTGCAGAAGTAATAGCCAACAGAAAAGCAGTCTTCCATGACAAATATTTCAATTCAGCAGTAGCTGCAGGCTCAAAAGGTTGTAGAGTAAGTTTTCCAACACAAAATTGAGATCCCAAGCAGGAGTAGGAGCTCTAATGGGTCTTATATTCTTTGCACCTCTAAGAAACTGCTTGAACAAAGGATGCGAAAACAAAGGTGGGTCACAATCATAGTGAGCTGAAATTGCTGCAGCATGAATCTTTATGGAAGAGAAGGACAATCCTTTGTCCAATAATTCAGTAAGATATTGAAGAGCCACACTCAAATTAGGCTCTGAAATCTCCAAATTCTTTGCTGTACTCCAAAATAAAAATCTCTTCCATTTTCTCTCCTTGTACTAGGCCTTCTAGCTTCCATAATCACATTTAAAACTTGTTGAGGAAGTTGAGACCTGCTGTGTTTCAACACAGAACATGCCAGGCTGTTAGATGAAGAGAGTGAAGCTTGACATTGAGCAGATGACCGTCCTTCTGAGATAACAGATGAGGAATCAGAGGTAAAGGCCATGGAGGCTTCTTTACCAGACTCCAATCTGGAGCTATCAAAATCATCCTTGGCCTGTCTTGTCTGACCTTTAATAGCACCTTTGGAAGAAGCGGTAGAGGTGGAAAGGCATACACATGAAGGTTTTCCAACTGAAAGACAGAGCATCCACTTTCCAAGCTGTGTGCTGGTGGTTTAGTGGAGAAGCGAACAGATCTCTGAAATACATGAAGATCCAGTTTCCACTCGTGGGGATCCATGATTTGTCTGCTTAACACATCTGCTAAGGAGTTCTGTGCTCCTGGCAGAAACCTTGCCTGAAGAGTTAGTTGCAAGCTTAGCATGATCTCCCATAAAATCATTGCTTGCCTGCATAGAGGATAAGAATGTGTTCCCCTTGCTTGTTGATGTACCACATGACAGTTGTGTTGTCTGTTAGAATCAACACCTGCCCTGGAAGAAGTAACTCCTTGAAAGCCATTAATGCAAACTGGACTGCTAACATCTCCTTCATGTTGATATGTAGATGCTGTAGTCTGGCAGGCCACTTGTCTTGTATCCACTTTCCATTTAGATGAGCTCCCAAGCAATGTCCGAGGCATCTGTCGTTAGATTCTGACTTGCCTCTGGCCGGGTCACAGAGAGTCCCTTGTTTAGGTGACATTCCTGAGCCCACCACAAAAATTCCTTTTGAATGCAAGGTATTATTTGAATGACAGTGTCCAAATCCTGGCAGTGCTGTGTCCATACATTTTTGAGATACCATTGTAGCTTCCTCATATGCAGTTTGGCATTGGGAAGCACCAGAATACAAGATGCCATGAACCCTAATGCTTGAAGGACTGTCCTTGCAGTCAGCACGGACTGATGAGATAGTTGATGGAAGTAAAGTGACAGACTCTTTTGTTTGTCCGGGGTTAAAAAGGCCATCTGGGCTGCTGTATTCAGTCTTACACCCAGAAAGCACATGTCTTGAGAGGGTACTAGACTGGACTTTATTTCGTTCACAGAATACCCTAGGCATCTTAGCACTGCTATAACATATTCCAGATGCTGTAGAAGGTCTTCCTTTTCTTGAGCCAGAATCAGGCAGTCGTCCAAGTAAGGATAGATTTGAATTCCTTGAAGCCTGAAGTAAGCTATCACTGGAGCCAGAACCTTTGTGAATACTCAGTAGATAAGCCAAAGGGCAATGCAGAGAACTGATAATGAGAATTTCCAGCTCGAAACACTTTCTGCAACTTAGCCTTATAGGCACATGAAGGTAAGCTTCCTTGAGATCTAAAGTTACCATCCAGTGATCTTTGCCCAGCAGAGGTAAAAGCTGTTCAACATCTTGAACTTGGGAATGTCCAAAGTGTTGAGGAGAGATAAATCCAAAATTGGTCTCCACGTGTTCCCCTTCTTTGGTACAGAATAAAATCCTAGGCCCCTCTCTGACACAGGGACTGGCTGAATGGCCCCTATGTGAAGTAACTGTAAAACTTGCTTGTGAGCCTCTTTTCTTTGTCGTCTGGCATGCCTTTGAAAGGGGCATTGTATGGAAATAAAATCTGTAACCGTGGTGAATGATATCCAACACCCATTTGTCTTGAGTAATTAAATCCCAATTTTCTTTGAAAAGAGACAGTCTTCCCCAAAGGAGCTGCCAGACATGAATCTGCTGGCAGCTGAAAAAACAGGTCATTGTCTGTTTACTTAAAGGACTGACCCTGCCCTCACCAGAAGTCTGAGCAGGTGAACTCCTGTTCTAGGCCTAAAGAACTTTGTCTAGACCTACCTAGACTGAGAATCATAAGCAGGATATGTCCACCCCTTAGCAGGCCAATTTCTACTAAACGGTGGCTGCACCTGCAAAAATCTTTAACAGTTTGCATAGACTTAGCTTTGTCCTCCATTTTCTTTAAAACAGCTAACCAAACAACACATCAGACTGTAAAGGGCATCCAAAAATCCTTGTCTTAACATGCTCAGCTAAATTCTGATCCTTACCTTAGATTTCAATTGTGAAAGAAGGTAATTCTGATATTTTAACATGTGAAACTGACAATTCAAAGCTCTCATGGCTAAAGTGGAAGAAGTACTTTATCAGTGGGGACAGGATTTTTACCACAGAAGCCTTTACCCCCTTAGGCCCCTGAGAAATAGTTTCTGGGTCTAGGACTCTTAAACAAATATTTATGAGCTTGGGGCACCCTATAATACCTATCAGGCTTAACAGGAGCAGGAGGCAAAGAGTCAGGGTTCAGGGAAGCCTCTGCAAAACATCTTCCACCACATTCAACACAGGAGGAATGGCCTTCCCATTTAAAGTGCTCCCTCATGGAATGCAAAGTCTCTGAAAATGAGAAATCCTCAGGTGGAATCATCCACATCAGAATCAGAATAGGTAGGATACTCCTGCAATAATCATAGTAATCAAATCTTCTGCCATCTTAAAGCATATTTTTCTTAGGTACAGAACCTGAAATGGTGGAGAAGCCCCCACTGAAGCTGAAGTAGGCCTACCTCGCACATCCTGTGTAGTATAGTTTCTGCCTGGGACTCCATGGAAACTCCTGGCAAAACCTCGGCTCCAGGCGGCGTGAGGCATCCGGCGGCATTTTATAATTACAGCGCTTCCCAAACAAAATATTCGGGCATTAGGTGCCAACGTAACTCTGTCTGATCTCGGTTTTCGGTTTTAGTATCACGAGTACTTCACTCGCAAAAACTACTTCTGCATCTGGAGGACGACGCGCAAAACAAAAGGAGATGGATATGGCGTCGGTCATGCGCGCATTGACCCTGACGTGCTGGCGTCGGTCTAATGACCGACGACAGCCTTATACTCTGGGTCTGGTAGACGACTGGGACGCGGACTATACCCAATAGTCAGGACTGCAGCAATGGAAGACGAAGAACATCTGTACTATGTTCATCGTACATACAGCTGCAGTCATAACAGATGGGTAGAATCCCAAAGCTAAGTAGGGGTGGCAGGCACTAAGTGGAACTAGGAGGAGCAAGGATGCCCTGCAAGACAGCTGTGGCAAATCCCACTGTAGATTTTGAGTAAAGTGGAAGGTGATAGTGTTTGGAGAAAGTGTGCACTGAACTCCAAGTGGCTGCTTCCAAAATGTCCTTGGTAGGAACCCCCCTGAGGAAAGCTGCAGAGGTAGCTGTGGCCCTTGTGGAGTGGGACCTGATGCTTGAAGGCACAGCTTTTCCATGGAATGAGTAACAAAAGCGTATGCAGTGGGCTATCCATTTTGAGATTGTCTGTTTGGAGATAGCCTTTCCTTGAGCACCTGTAGCATAGGACACAAAGAGTTGCTCGGATTTCCTGAATGGCTTTGTCCTGTCCAAATAATAACGTAGTTGTCTGTGAATGTCCAAGGAATGCAGTAGTCTTTCCCCTTTGTTTTGTGGGTTAGGGTAAAAGGTAGGTAAGTGGATAGTCTGATTCAAGGCTACACTGGATACTACCTTTGGCATAAAGGTAGGGTTGGTTCGTATGGAAACTCTGTCCTGATGGAAAATGATGAAAGGTTGCACAGCCATGAGGGCCTGTAGTTCCGAAACCCTGCGTGCTGAGGTGATAGCCAGAAGGAAGGCTGCTTTCCATGACAAATATTGTAGTTCTGTTGAAGCAGCTGGCTCAAATGGAGGAAGGGTCAGTTTTTCCAATATGAAGTTGAGGTCCCAAGCCGGGACTGGTGGTTTCCTTGGGGGTTTTATATTCTTAGCCCCTCTGAGGAACTGTCTTAAGAGAGGATGAGAGAATAAAGGAGGATCTGTGTTGTATTGTGCAGAAATGGCTGAAGCATGGATTTTGATGGAGGAGAAGGAAAGTCCATTGTTTAACAGCTCAGCTAGGTACTGTAATATTTGAGGTATATTTATTACCCAAGGATTCTGGCCCTTTTTCTGATTCCAGGCACAAAACCGCTTCCATTTGGCAGAGTAGGCTTTTCTAGTAGAAGGTCTTCTAGCCTCCAAGATGACATCCTGCACCTCCTTGGGAGAGGAGGGTCTATTGGAAAATCAAGGGATTCTCCATGCGGCTAGATTTAGGGTTTTGAGCTGGCTGTGAAGAGTTTTGAAGTTGTGCTGGGACAACAGAAGAGGCACTAGAGGTAGGATCCATAGTGGGGAATGCGTCAGGCTCTTCAGGAGTGGATACCAGTGTTGTCTTGGCCAGTCTGGAGCAATGAGAATCATTTTCGGCCTCTCTGCTCTGGCTTTTAATAGAACTTTGGGCAGCAGAGGGAGAGGCGGGAAGGCATAGACTGCCAATGTTGTCCAATTGAAAGAAAGTGTGTCCACTTTCCAGGCCTGTGGATGATAGGTCCTTGAGCAAAATTTTTTCAGTTGGTAATTTCTGTGGGTAGCAAAGAGATCTATGTCTGGCTGTCCCCATGCCTGAGTTATCTTTGCGAAAACTTGAGGATGCAACTTCCATTCGTGTGGATCTGTCATATTTCTGCTTAGGCTGTCTGCCAGTGTGTTTTCCTTCCCTGGCAGGAATTGTGCCTGAAGTTGGATTTGCAATTCCAGAGCTGTGTTCCAAAGGGTCATGGCTAGTCTGCACAGGGGGTATGAATGAGTTCCCCCCTGTTTGTTTATGTACCACATCACTGTGGTGTTGTCTGTCCTTATCAATAGCTGGCCTGGATGCAGTAGGTCTTTGAAGGCCATAATAGCATTTTGCACTGCTAGCATTTCCTTTTGGTTGATGTGTAGGTGCTTCTCTTTTTGGGACCATATTCCCTGAATGCACTGGTCCTTCATGTGTGCCCCCCAGGCATAGTCCGAGGCATCTGTTGTGATGATTTGATTTGCTTGAGGTATGCAGAAAGGGAGACCTTTGTTTCTTTGGCATGCTTGAGCCCACCACAGAAATTCCTTTTGAAGACATGGAATGAGTGGTATAATTGTTTCCAAACTGTGGCTGTGTTGAGACCACAAGTTTTTTAGGTACCATTGAAGTTTCCTCATATGCAGCTTTGCACATGGGATCAGCAGGATGCAAGATGCCATGAATCTCAGAGCCTACAGGACTTTCCTTGCAGTCAGCCTGGTGAAGGTTGCCATTTTGCTGAAGTATTGAGATAGTTGCCCTTGTTTGTCTGGCGTGAGGTAGGCCATCTGGGTGTTTGTATTCAAGGAGGCACCCAGGAAAATTATTGTTTGAGAGGGTATTAGCTTTGATTTCTTTTTGTTGACTGTGTATCCCAGAAAGAACAGTCTTATTACAAACGCCAGGTATTTCAGAAGTATGTCCTTGCTGTCCGTTTGGATCAGGCAGTCATCCAGATATGGGTATATTTATATTCCTTGAAGTCTGCAGAAGGCAATTACAGATGCCAGGCATTTCATAAACACTCCGGGCGCAGTAGATAAGCCAAAGGGCAATGCAGAGAATTGATAATGGGTTGAACCTGCAAGAACTCTGAGGTATCTTCTGCAATCTTGTCCAATATTACCAGCCAAGACTCCTTGCCCAGCATGGGAAGAAGCTGCTGTAATGTGAGCATCTTGAATTTTGGTATCTGTAAATATGTGTTTAGGATGAGCCATGAATTTTGATGGAGGAAAAATAAAGGCTCTTGTGAAGCATCTCAGTTAAGTATTGAAGTAGCTGAGGTAAACTGGGTGCTGCTATGCTCATCCACTGAGTTTGGTTCCAGGAACAGAATCTTTTCCATTTTGCATAAGATTTTCTAGTGCTAGGCCTCCTTGCCTCCAAAATGACATCCAACACTTGTTTGCTGAGGGATGGTAATGGAGAGATTAGGTAATTAGCCAGGCTGCCAGGTTCAGGGTTTGAAGCTGAGGATGCAGAATCTGGCCCTCCTGCTGGGAAAGCAGGGTAGGGGTCTGAGGCAGGTGCCATGGAGTCAGCAGTGACACACTGCGCAAGAGGGGGCATCAGTGTTTGCGTGGCCAGTCTGATGCAATCAGTATCATCCTTGGTTTGTCCTGTTTGACCTTTAGTAGTACTTTGGAGAGGAGAGGCAGAGGAGGAAAGGCATAAACTGATTTTTCCACATGAAGGACAGGGCATCCACTTTCCAAGGTTGTTTGTGGGGAGTCCTTGTGCAGAATTTGTCCAATTGGTAGTTCTGGGGGGAGGCAAACAAGTCTATATCTAGGCTCCCCCATTTGTTTATCAACATGTTGAAAGTCTTTGGTTCTAGTTTCCACTCGTGTGGGTCCATGAGATTTCTGCTTAGTTCATCTGCCAGTGTATTTAGCTTGCATGGCAGGAAATGAGCTTGTAGATGCACTTGGTAGCTCAAGGCTGTATTCCACAGAGCCATGGCTAGTCTGCAGAGGGGGTATGAATGGGTACCCCCCTGCTTGTTTATGTATCACATAACAGTGGTGTTGTCCGTCTTTACCATTAATTGTCCTGGAAGAATGTGGTCCTTGAAGGCTGTCAGAGCATTCTGTACAGCTAACATTTCTTTTTGACTGATATGCAGGTGCATTTGACTTGGGTTCCATTTGCCCTGAATGCACTTCCCTGCCAGGTGTGCCCCCCATGCATAGTCTGATGCATCTGTTGTTAAGGTTTGGGCAACAGGGGGTAGAGTAAATGGTAGTCCCTTGTTTTGGTGGCAGGCTTCTGCCCAGCAAAGGAACTCTAACTGTAGACAAGGTATGATAGGAATCATTGCTTCTAGATCCTGAGAATGCTGACACCATATACTTTTTAGATACCACTGTAGTTTCCTCATATGCAGTCTTGCATATGGAATTAGGAGAATGCAGGAGGCCATGAATCCCAAGGCTTGCAGTATTTGCCTTGCACATAGCAGGGCTTGTGTGGCTATTAGTTTGAAGTAAGTTATCAAATTAATTTGTTTCTCTGGCGTGAGGAAAGCCATCTGGGAAGTTGTGTTCAAGCTTGCTCCCACGAATATAATTTGTTGACAGGGTACAAGATGTGATTTATTTTCGTTTATGGTGTACCCCAGACAAGTTAGCACCTTTTGTACAAATGCCAGATGATTCAAAAGTATGTCCTTGCTTTCTGCCTGAATTAGACAATCGTCCAGGTATGGGTATATTTGAATATTTCTTTGCCTGCAAAAAGCAATGACTGGAGCTAGGCACTTTGTGAATACCCTGGGCACAGTAGATAAGCCAAACGGCAGTGCAGAGAACTGATAATGCATGTAGCCTGCTTTGAAGCATAGGTATCTTCTGCAAGATTCCCTGATTGGGACGTGCAGGTAGGCTTCCTTTAGATTCAGTGTTGCCAACCAGGCATCCTTGCCTAGTATAGGAAGCAACTGAAGGGTTAGCATCTTGAATTTTTGGATCACCAAAAATGTGTTTAGGATAGAAAGGTCCAGGATATGACGCCATGAGTTGTCTTTTCTGGGTACCAGGACAAGTCTTGAGTAGAAACCTTGTCCCTTTTCCTCTTCTGGTGCAGTCTGAATAGCCCTTATGCTTAAGAGAGAGAGTACTTGCTTTTGAGCCTCTGCCCGCTGATTTAGGGGTAGATCTGGCCAACCGTTTGGGGTTGGTAACGTGTGGAAGTGAAATCTGTATCCTTGGGAAACTATATTTAAAACCCATTTGTCCTGGGTAATGAGTTCCCAGTTTTTTGCCTGCAGAGCAATCTTTCCCCCTAAAAGGAGCAGTCAGTTGAGAAGGGCTTGGGAGTTTTAAAGTTAAGTCATTGAGACAGTTTACCATAGGGGGGAGTCCTACTATTCCCTGATTTGAAAGTGGGAGCCGCCCACTGCTCAGTCCTGTGAGTACACTGGGACTGACGCCTGGGTGTTCTGCTGGTTCTGGGTATGAGCTGAGAAGGCCTGGAAGAGGCAGGAAAGGACCAATTCTTAGAGGGCCAATGCCTACTAAATCTTGGAGGCTGTACTTGTAGGAATTCTTTAACAGTTTGCATAGATTTAGCTTTTTCCTCCATCTTTTTAAGTACTACTTCTGCTTTGTTGCCAAACAGGCATTCCTGATTTAAGGGGAGCATCCAGCAATTTAGCTTTTACATGATCTGGCAAAGATTGCTCCTTAAGCCAAGCATACCGTCTAAGTACAGACCCACTGACAGCAGCCCTGCAAGATGCCTTTAGTGAATCAAAACCACATTGCAAAGTATGTTTTCTAACTTGTTCAGCAGAATGCATTAAATCCTGTAAATCCTTATTTATAGCACAGTCAGGAATCAACATTATTTTCTGTTTAAGCAATCCAATAATATGCTGTTGATACTTTAACATATGAAACTGGCAGTTTAAGGCCCTAATAGCTAAGGTTGCAGAAGTGTATACCTTTTAACCCCATCTATCCAGCGTCCTGGAATTGCTATCAGAGGGGGTAGGAGTTTTGGCAGTAGTAGCCTTAATGCCCTTGGGACCCTGTGAAATAGTCTCAGGATCAGCAGTAGGATTTTTAAAAAGGAACTTGTGAGAGTCAGGAACCCTATAATATCTATCAGGTTTTCTGGGAGGAGGTAAGGAGTCAGTAGCCAAGCTAGATTCCGAAAAGGCATCATCAACAATGTCTAGTACAGGGGGGATAGCTAAAGGCATGTGCTGGGGCAGGAGTAAGAAATCCCTAAGCCTTTTTTTAGAATCAGGGTAATCCTGGCTTTCCCAGCGAAAATGCTCCCTAAGAGTATGCAAGTTCTCACCAAAAGAGAAATCCTCTGGAGGGGAAGCAGAGGGAATAGAGTCCTCTGCATCAGAATCCTCATAGGTAGATAAGGGTAAATCCTGATCATCAGAGGAAACAGAAATTTCAGAATCCTGATCAGAAGTATCAGAAGCAAATTCAGTCCTAGGTCTCTTAGAGGGGGAAGGTTGGCTTCCCCTGATTAAAGTAATAAGGTCTTCAGCCATTCTTATCATTTGTTTTTTAGGCATAGAGGCCTGACCATGCAGTCTGGGTGTTGGTTTTCTAGGCACGGCTCGAGTTTTAGGCCTTGAAGAAGAAGATGGCGTCGGTTTAATATGCAAGTCAGTAGGCCTGAATACACCCTCAGAAGCCGGTGCCTGCACAGCAGCTCCGGACCCATCCAAGGTAGAGACATCCGCAGGTTCCAGAGTTGAAGCATCTCGCGGCATACCGGACTCCGAATGGGTCTCAGTAGAGTCCTGCAAATCTGAAGTAGCGGGCATCAGGGGCTGCAAAAGCGCCTCACTGAGTACCGGCGGACTGGCGACTAGCTTAGAAGAAGTGTAGTCAACAGCTTTGGACCTAGGCGGCTTGTCGCTGTCTTTATCTTTGCGTTTTTTCGGAATGTCTGTAGTCGGATGAAGACATATCTGGATAATTGAACCGAGTACCAAAATATATAGAAGCATAAATATACAGACGACGAATAGTTCGTTGTTTAAATAAGGCACAAAACTGACAGCGAGGTACGTCATGGTCAGGGCCTAGGCAAGGAACACAGTACGAATGAAAATCTTTATGAGGCATTTGCTTTCCACAAGAAATACAATTATTGACTTTTACTGACATCGACTTAGAGCAAGAAAAAGTTTCCCCAACGGGGTACTTAGCTTTAGTTGAAGACTTCGGTTCTGAAACTCAAAAATGAAAATTTCAGGAGTCGGCCGACCGGCACTTGCGAACTGCTTCTGCTTTGGGCACCGCACAGCAAGAAAGACTGAAGTAATGGTGTCAGCTGCATGCTTTATACCCCTGACTACCTGACGTCATGGAAGATGAGACAGCAACTGACGCAGGACTCAAGACTTTGATAAGCAGGCTGATTGAGAGCTACTGCAAGCAGATAACCCAAATGTGATGACTGCAACAGTGAAACACGAAGAACATCGAACTAACTGTGTCTGAAGTATCTCCTAATAATACCAAAACCCTATAAATTTCTACACATCTCTTTAACCTTGGTTCCTAAGCCTTGTACCATAAGAACAAAATGTGCTTGTACTCAATGTACTGCACATTCGGTTCTTATCAGTACTCTGGACTCAAGATTATTTTCACTGATTAAAGTATATTCACTGAAATTACATGCAAACTGTGAAGGCCTGCTTTAATATGGATAATTTTTTTAGACTTATCCAAACAGAATACTGTATTTTTTATACATTTAAATGATACCTGATCTTACAACTTCTCCTGAACTATAAATGAGGCTAAAGAAAGGATTCTTTAGAGTTAAAGCAAGTATGCAAATGTTTTTATGCTTTCAAACAATTGTACAACAGAACTAGTTTTCAGTTTATGCTTTTATCTTTGTTCAAATGATACTGCAGAAAAATACATTCCTCTACTGAACTGTTTCCAGAATAGAAAGTACAGTTTTGTACCTACCATAAATGTAGATGTTCGAGTGCTAATACAGCTGCAGTCATAACAGATGGGGTTGTCCTGCCGTCAGGCGGGTCCTCGGTCAGCCGAATTCCAAAGTCTAGGTCCAGCGTCGGTTGTCGTCGCTTCTTCCCTGACGTCAGTGCGCCAGGGGTATAATAGAACCAGCCGACACCATTTTCTTCAGTTTTTCTTGCCCCAGATGTCAGGTGCCCCCAGAAGGAAGGCAATACATAAATTTGTGTAATAAAGCAATGCAATATAATCAAAATACAGTAGTTGCAAGCAAATACACCATAAAAGAATACCCCAATCAGGTTGTATGAGGAGGTGTTAGCCAATAGGCCTGTCCCAAGAGGGGAAGGAGGGAGGGAAACCTGGACTGCAGCTGTATTAGCACTCGAACATCTACATTTATGGTAGGTACAAAACTGTACTATGTTCATCGTGCATACAGCAGCAGTCATAACAGAAGGGTTGAATCCCAAAGCTAGGAAAGGGGTGGTAGGCACTAGGTGGAACTAGGAGGAGCCAGAATGCCCTGCAAGACTGCAGTGGCAAAGCCTGCTCTAGTTTTGGAGTATAATGGTAGGTGGTAGTGCTTGGAGAAGGTATGCACAGAACTCCAAGTGGCTGCTTCCAAAATATCTTTGGTAGGAACTCCTCTGAGGAAAGCTGCAGAGGTAGCTGTGGCCCTTGTGGAGTGAGATCTGATGCCTTCAGGTACAGTTTTACCATGAAAAGAGTAACAAAAGCGTATGCAGTGGGCTATCCATTTTGAGATTGTCTGTTTGGAAATTGGCTTCCCTTGAGCTCCTATAGCATAGGACACAAAGAGCTGTTCTGATTTTCTGAAAGGCTTTGTTCTGTCCAAATAATAACGCAGCTGTCTGTGGATGTCCAAGGAATGTAGTAGTCTCTCCCCTTTGTTTTGAGGATTAGGGTAAAAGGTAGGTAAGTGGATAGCCTGATTCAAAGCTACCCTGGATACCACCTTTGGCATAAAGGACGGGTTGGTTCGTAAGGAAATTCTGTCCTGATGGAAGATGATAAAAAGGCTGCACAGCCATGAGGGCTTGTAGTTCCGCTACCCTACCAGCTGAGGTGATAGCCAGAAGGAAAGCTGTTTTCCAGGACAAATATTGCAAATCTGTTGCAGCAGCTGGTTCAAAAGGAGGCAAGGTCAGCTTTTCTAGAATGAAATTGAGATCCAAGCAGGTATTGGTTGTGTCCTTGGGGGGTTTATATTCTTAGCCCCTCTGAGGAACTGTCTTAAGAGGGGGTGAGAGAATAAAGGTGGAGCAGTGTTGTATTCTGCAGAAATGGCTGAGGCATGGATTTTGATGGAGGAGAATGAAAGTCCACTGCTTAGCAGCTCAGCTAGATACTGTAATATTTGAGGTAAATTCAGTTTTCCAGGATTCTGGCCCTTTTTCTCATTCCAGGCACAAAACCGTTTCCATTTTGCGGAGTAAGCTTTTCTAGTAGACAGCCTTCTGGCCTCCAAAATGACATCCTGCACCTCCTTGGAGAGTAGGGTCTGTTGTGATGTTAAGGAATCTTCCATGCGGCCAGATTGAGTGTTTTCAGCTGACTGTGAATAGTTTTGAAGCTGTGCTGAGTCAGAAGAAGAGGCATTAGAGGTAGACTCCATGGAGGGGAATGCGTCAGGCTCTTCAGGAGTGGGTACCAGTGCTGTCTTGGCCAGTCTGGAGCAATGAGAATAATCTTTGGTCTGTCTGCTCTGGTTTTTAATAGAACTTTGGGCAGCAGAGGAAGAGGTGGAAAGGCATAAACTGTCATTGTTGTCCAACTGAAAGAGAGAGCGTCCACTCTCCAGGCCTGTGGATGAAAAGTCCTTGAGCAGAATTTTGTCAATTGGTGATTTTTGTGGGAGGCAAAGAGATCTATGTCTGGCCTTCCCCATGCTTGAATTATCTCTGTAAAAACTTGAGGATGCAACTTCCATTTGTGTGGATCTGTCATATTTCTGCTTAGGTTGTCTGCCAGTGTGTTTTCCTTGCCTGGCAAGTACTGTGCTTGAAGTTCGATTTGCAATTCCAGAGCCATGTTCCAAAGTGACATGGCCAGCCTGCATAGGGGGTATGAATGAGCTCCTCCCTGTTTGTTTATGTACCATGTTACTGTGGTGTTGTCTGTCCTTATCAATAGTTGACCTGTATGCAGAAGGTCTTTGAAATCTATAAAAGCATTTATTACTGCTAGCATTTCCTTTTGATTGATGTGAAGGTGCTTTTCTTTTTGGAACCATTTGCCCTGAATGCACCGATCCATCATGTGGGCCCCCCAGGCGTATTCCGAGGCGTCTGTTATGATGACTTGATTTGCTTGAGGCTTGCAGAATGGTAGACCTGTGTTTGTTTGGCATGCTTGAGCCCACCACAGAAATTCCTTTTGAAGACATGGAATTAGTGGTATTATTGTTTCCAAACTGTGGCTGTGTTGAGACCATAAGTTTTTCAGGTACCATTGGAGTTTTCTCATATGCAGCTTTGCACATGGGATTAGTAGGATGCAAGTTGCCATGAATCCCAGAGCCTGCAGGATTTTCCTTGCAGTCAGCCTGGTGAAATTTGCTAGTGTTCTGAAGTATTGAGTTAGTTGCCCCAGCTTCTCTGGCGTGAGGTAGGCCATCTGGGTGTTTGTGTCCAAGTTGGCACCTAGGAAAATTATTTTCTGAGAGGGTATTAGCCTTGATTTCTTTTTGTTGACTGTGTATCCCAGAGAATTCAACTACATTATTACAAAAGCCAGATGTTTCAGAAGTATGTGCTTGCTGTCCGCTTGGATCAGGCAGTCGTCCAAATATGGGTATATCTGTATCCCTTGAAGTCTGCAGTAGGCAATTACTGATGCCAGGCATTTCGTGAATACTCTGGGCGCAGTAGATAAGCCAAAGGGCAATGCAGAGAATTGATAATGGGTTGAACCTGCAAGAAATCTGAGGTAGAGGTATCTTCTGCAATTTTGTCTGATTGGGACATGCAGGTATGCCTCCTTGAGGTCCAATGTTACCAGCCAAGACTCCTTGCCCAGCATGGGAAGAAGCTGCTGTAATGTGAGCATCTTGAATTTTGGTACAAGTAGAAATGTGTTTAGGATGGATAGGTCCAAAATAGGTCTCCAATCTTTTCCCTTCCTTGGTACCAGGAACAGTCTGGAATAAAAACCTTGACCTTGTTCGTGAATAGGTACCTCTTGAATAGCTTTCATGTCCATGACATCTGAAATTTGTCTTTGTGCCTCTGCCCTTTGATTGTGTGGCAGGTTTGGCATGCCTCTCATTTTTGGAAGGGTGTGAAAATGGCATCTGTAGCCTCTGTTTATAATGTCCAGGATCCATTTGTCTTTTGTGACAATATGCCAATTTTTTGAAAATAATGCCAGTTTTCCGCCTAAGGGTGCTGCCATTTGAGCCTTGCTTGGCATGCAAAGGGGAAAGTCATTGGGCTTGCTTTCTGAATGGCTGTGAACTGTCCTCACCACCTCTTTGTGTAGGAGCTTGCCATTGTCTGCCTCTAAATGATCCTTGAGAATGCCCTCTGCCCCTCGGGCGCCTGTATCTACCTCTTTGGGGTCTGTCCGTGGCTGGAAAGGACCAATTTTTGGAAGGCCAATTTCTACTGAAACGTGGAGGTTGTACCCTGTAGAAAATCTTTCACTGTTTGCATTGATTTAGCCTTTTCCTCCATTTTCTTTAATACCTCCTCAGCTTTAACACCAAATAATACATCCTTTTGTAGAGGGGCATCTAGTAACTTAGCTTTGACATGATCTGGTAAAGTTTGCTCCTTGAGCCAGGCATGTCTACGTATGACTGATCCTGTAACAGCAGCTCTACATGAGGCCTCTAGGGCATCAAAACCACATTGCAAGGTATGTTTACCCACTTGTTCTGCACTATGCATCAAATCCTGCAACTCCTTCAAGTCTGGTTGTTCAGGTTGTGACATTTTACTTCTCAACTGTGATAACAGAAACTGTTGGTACTTTAGCATATGGAACTGGCAGTTTAATGCCCTCATAGTTAAGGTGGCCGAGGTGTATACCTTTTTTCCCCACCTTTCTAAGGATCTGGAATCTCTCTCGGAAGGTAATGGGTTTTTAGCAGTGGAGGCCTTAATTCCCTTGGGGCCCTGTGAGATAGTTTCTGGGTCAGCCGCATGGCTTTTGTATAAAAATTGGTGTGAGTCAGGAACCCGGTAGTACCTGTCAGGCTTGACTGGGGCTGGAGGTAAAGAATCCAGGTTAAGGCAGGCCTCTGAGTACACATCATCTAGTATGTCTAAGACAGGAGGTATAGCCAGAGGCCTGTGCTGAGGTAGCAAGAGAAAATCCCTAAGCCTTTTCTTGGAATCTGAGTACTCTTGGCCTTCCCAGTGGAAGTGTTCCCTTAAGGTATGCAAGGTTTCCCCAAATGAGTAATCCTCTGGGGGGGAGACAGAGGGAATGGACTCCTCAGCATCAGAATCTTCAAAAGGGGAGTAAGAATGTTCCTGTTCATCAGAGTGCTCTGAAATAATGGAGGCCTGGTCAGAGGAGGGGGATTCTTCCTCCACTCTGGGCCTTTTGTCCGGGGGGGGTTGAGAACCCCTGATAAGAGTAATCAAATCCTCAGCCATTTTAAGCATCTGTTTTTTAGGCATGGGGCCTGGAGAAGGGCCCTGTGGAGCTTGTCTCTTAGAATGCATGGCTGCTTTAGACTTAGTGAAAGCCTTGATAGAAAAAGAAGAGGAAGGCCTGAAGACACCTACAGAGGAGGCAGACCTGTCTACATTTTGAGATTCACCACCAAGAGTGGCTTCGGTATCTGTAGTCGGGGTGTGGGCCGAGGAGCCTGCGACCTCGGGCACAGAAGACACCGCCAATGAAGTGTCGTCGGTAGGCAGGGACTGTGTAGGCGCCTCGCTGAGAACCGGACCACCTGTATTCGGCTTTGGCGTGGTGTCGGTAGAGGCCGCGGACCTCATGTGTCGGTCCTTATCTTTGCGTTTTTTAGACAAAACTGAAGTTGGAGTATCCGACGACATAATATAGTTAAATTTTTTGCCAAAATAGTGCTGGGCAAACTCCGCCCAACGCTTAATGGTGCGTTTGTTGAATGTAGTACAAAAACGACAGACCGAGACGTCGTGGTCTGGGCCTAAGCAAGGAATGCAGAAGGAATGAAAATCCTTATGCGGTATTTGCTTCCCACAAGAAATACAATTATTAACTTTGTCTGACATCGGTCTGAGGCAAGAAAAGTTTCAACGGGTACTTAGCTTTCAAGAAGACTTCGGTTGCAAAATTTTCATAATTTCAGGAGCTGGCCGACCGGCACTTGCGAACTGCTTCTGCTTCGGGCACCGCGCGGCAAGAAAGACTGAAGAAAATGGCGTCGGCTGGTTCTTTTATACCCCTGGCGCACTGACGTCAGGGAAGAAGCGACGACAACCGACGCCGGACCTAGACTTTGGAATTCGGCCGACCGAGGACCCGCCTGACGGCAGGACAACCCCATCTGTTATGACTGCAGCTGTATGCACGATGAACATCATTTACCAGATTTCAGTTTAAGTTTTTACCTGTACTCAGGTAACACAGGCAGAAAAGGTATTCCTTTAGTATTAGTTTAGTGAGTTTCCAGAATGCAATATTTTTACACAGCTATTTAGATGCTCAGTAAAAATATGTATCACTTTAGTGTAAATTTCAGTCAAGTTTCAGAATACTGACATTCCAACCCAGCTAAGAGTTCAGTATACTAAATTTCAGTCAGATATCAGAATATAACATTCATACTCAGCTATACATTTCTAACAGCATTACTAGCCAGTTTAGAACAGGCAATTACATCAAACTGCACATTATTCAGTCATTAGTTTTAAGGGTAAAGTGACAGAATTATTTGTAACAGGCTTATTAAGATAAGTTATCTAATGAATAAGTAGTAATAGTTATTAGTATACTGAAGACATAACAGGTCAGGCTTAACCTGTTAATTTACAGAATACAGTGCACATTATCTAATACATTAGGCAGAAAATTAAAAGGACTCTGACAGGGTATGCAAAGATATAGCTCTGCAATACAGAAAACACAGGTTTTAGTAAAGGCACTTCTACTATTACAGCACATGCAGCGAATGGTGATGCAGCGTTTAGCTTTGCTGCCTCACAGCAAGAAGTCCTCCAGTTGGAATCTCAGCTGGGGTGCTTCCTGTGCGGAGTCTGCATGTCCTCCCTGCAGTTGCACAGGTTTCATCCGGGTGCTCCAGTTTCCTCCCACATCCCAAAGACATGCTGTAAGTGGACTGGACACTCTCAATTATCCCTAGGGGTGTGTGTGTGTGTGCGTGTGTGTGTGTGTGTGTGTGTGTGTGTGTGTGTGTGTGTGTGCGTGTGCCTTCTGTGGAAGATTGGGTGCCAGGTTGGCAACTCGGCACAATAAAACTCCACTGCCAATTATTCTGCGTACCGTTGTTCTGCTGTGGCGACCCATAATGGGAAAAGCCGAAAGGAGAAGACGACGACTTCTACTATTACAGCACATAGATATTTGCATGATATTTAACACAAACTTAAAAGGCAGACATCTTCTCTATCACATAGACATTAAAAAGGCGAACAGTATTATTAGTAACAAATCTAGATGATTCATAGAAAGAAATTAATACATTATATGGTAATTATGCTTCAAGATACATATATTACAGGTGTAAAAAAGAGAGTTTACTAATTAAAACATGTTAAATAATTGCCCAGTTATACTTAAATTATAAAGTTAAGAGATTTCAATCCAAACAGACCATAAATGCTCACGTGACACCTAGTGATCAAAATTAAAACTGCAAGTTTATTTACCAGATAAAGAAAAAACTAGTATAGTTCGGCTGATCATTACAGTAACAGATATATATATATATATATATATATATATATATATATATATAAAGTAATTACAGAAGTAAATCCTATTTCAGTAATGTCAGAAACAACTGTTACAGAACAAATCCTACATAAATACAGTTAGACTAGACTTTGCATAGGCCTGAAAATGTAAGGTTAGGCTTGTGTCTTCATTTTATACTTCATATTTTAAAGTAACTACAGAAGTAGCTACCTGTGTGTATTCATGTATTTCAGGAGGAGCTGTAAGATCCAATTTCATTTAAATGTAGTTTGTTACACAAAAATGAAGTATTCACTCTACATAAGTCTAGAAATGCAGCCATATTAAAGCAGACCTTCACAGTTTGCATACATACAGTTTCAGTAAATGCACTTTCAATCAGTGAAAATAACCTTCAGTCAAGAATATTCATAAGAACAGAATGTGCAGTACAGTGAGTACAAACACATTTTTGTTTGCATGGTACAAGGCTTGGCAGCCAAGGTTAAAGAGGGGTGTAGAAATTTACAGGGTTTTGGTATTATGTGGAAATACTTCACACAGTTAGTTCATTTAGACTAATATGCAGAAAGTCATTGCAGTGTAGTTCTCAGAAGTTTGGTACAGACACTCGAGAGTAAGAGCAGAAGTCAGATAAAATATAATTCCAGAATATTTATTATATTATTCAGGAGAATAGGAATATGAGTGCAGAAAAACTAACTACCACATTCCGAGTATAGAATGTACGGACAAGTATAATGAGTGCACAAGCGAAGGGCTTTAAGATTTGATTCGGATATTGTTAACATTTACCTCCAATGTACATAATGAAACATTCTTAACTGAACTACATTGTTTGCAGACTTTATTCTGAAAGGTACAATAAGATACAACATAAGGAGAGACTGGCACCTGTTCAGCACAAGTTTGGGTAATAAAGAGATAAAGACATTCATTCCAGTCTCATTCCAGTTTCTTCCAGTTCAATCCAGTATTCTACAGTCCTATCAATCCTTACATCAGTCAATGCCAATACAGACACAGCATCTGGTCCACAGCAATTCAATGGACAAGTAGTGAAAGATATCCAAACAATGAACAATCTCACGAAAGAGTTGTGGTAAAATTATAATGACCACAATTTTGAAATTCTTGTAATACAGGAATAGCCTCTGCAGACAGTCAGCCTCTAATAAGCAAATCTGTTAATAACAGAAGGTTATACAGCAAATTACCTACTTTAACTACATTAGTGTTGCCTGAAAGTCAATAAAAAGTAGAGGGACTAGTGAACAAAATCAAGAGAGACCAGAAATACCACTACAGAAATGCAGAATATTACAAGATTTATAGGCTGGAGACGAAGAAAGAGTATAAAAAACATGAAATACTTGTATTCTGAAGCTGAAGCTATTGGTAAAGCAACTAAATCATGGTCAAATGTTAGTCAAGTGGAAGATGGAAAGCTGCACAGGTGGGAAAAAAACATACCTCTCAACTTTTTAGCACAAGAAATCTGAACATAACTGAAGATTGGGTGAAGATAGGTGAAGGCTGCCAGCCTGGCCAGATAGAATTTTGGAGATAATTCTGTCATCTGTAAATATTAATGTAAACCACAGGCTTGTTGTCTTAAATGGTAAAAATAGTGTTACATGTGGAACTGGAAAAAAATGTAACAGCGCATTCTACTGTCCAAGTAAAGCATGTTGTGACCCTTTGATGTTAAAACTTGGAGCCAGTCAGACTAGAGTGAGGCATCCTGCCCTATTGTTTTAAGGCCTGAGTTAATGGCCAGAGTCTGCATGCATAAATGTCCTTTATTGCTCTGGTTTCTGCCCACAGGTGAAGAATGTAAATGGAGTTTGTGTTAGCCTGGGAACCCAGGGAAGTATAAAGAATGATGTAATGTGAACCAGGAATGTGATTTTAAAAACAGAGAGAATCAGAGAGCATTAAGCATTTTTTGTCTTGACCATCCAACTCACCAGCATTGTCTTGTTCTATATGTAAGTTTATCTTAGACTTGTGTTTTCTCTTAGAAATAACTAGAAACTAGAAGGATTAGACTATTTTTCTGTGATGTCAGAACTGTACTACTGAATATTTTAAGGATTTCTCTGTGATCTCTGAACTCTTGACTAGCACTGTGTAGTAAAAGGTATTGTCTTGTGTTTTTATTTATTATTATTAAATATTTTTTAAACCCTTCCAACTGGGGCTGTTTTTGTAGAGATAATTTAAGCTCTTTGGAGTACTTGCATGCCTTTGGTAAAATTGTACAAAGCCACTTTAACAGCTTTAGCCCAGGGCTATACTACCAATTGGATAATAATATTGCACAGTAATAATTGGATACTCTTTTAAGGGCCTTTGAGTAGCTGACAAATATTAGTGGGTGGTGGCAGCTGGTACTACCGTATAGTCTGGGAAAAAGGGGCACAGCTGGAGAACCTGTGCCAGCCTTCCACAGCAATGTCTGTGTGGCTGTATAAACTCTTTTCAAAGTGTGTGTGTGTGTGTGTGTGTGTGTGTGTGTGTGTGTGTGTGTGTGTGTGTGTGTGTGTGTGTGAGCTACTTGGGCAGGGACACGAAGCACTGGCTGGACAGAGAGGGTGCTGGAGGTTTTAGCTTGCCCACTAGGCTGAGATCTGGACCCTATAGCTGTGCCAGTGGGGAGTCTTATGGGGGAACTGGAGAGCAAGGGAGCGACCAGCCTCGAACTGACTGTGATCTCTGTGTGTTCTTAAGGGAAATTGCACTTTACTGTGTGTATTTGTTATCCTTTCCTCCTATATGAGATGCCCTTCACTGGTGTTAATGGTGAGGATTGAGGCTCCTTGATTGTTGGGCTAGGACACGGGCGTCACAATAAAGTACAGTTTTGTACCTACCATAAATGTAGATGTTCGAAGATCCACATTGCTGCAGTCCTTACACTTGGGTAGTCCGCTGTCCTCGGTCGGCCCGAATATCAAAGTATTAGGCTGACGTCGGTCAAGGCGCATAAGACTGACATCAGGACGTCAGGGTACATATGCGCATGACCGACGTCATATCCTCAGTCTTTCCTTGCCCCAGATGTCAGAAGACCCTAAACAGAAAGGTCAAAACCAAAAGACAGCAAAAAACAACCAACCACCCTTGTACTAACCATATGTACAATATATACAATATTCACAATATGTACAACCCAAACCACACAACCGCCTCTAACTACCGAGGGGAAGGAGGGAAGGTAAATTGGACTGCAGCAATGTGGATCTTCGAACATCTACATTTATGGTAGGTACAAAACTGTACTATGTTCTTCATCTCACATTGCTGCAGTCCTTACACTTGGGTAGAATCCCAAAGCAGAGATAAGGGAGGATGGCAAAACTATAAAGCAGTAGGAGCTGCCAAAATGCCCTGTAAAATTGCAGTGGCAAAACCAGCCCTCGATTTAGAGTAAAGTGGAAGGTGATAATGCTTAGAGAAAGTATGCACTGAACTCCAAGTAGCTGCCTCCAAAATATCTTTAGTTGCCACCCCCCTTAAAAAAGCTGTAGAAGTGGCGGTAGCCCTAGTGGAATGAGGCCTAATCCCAGCTGGAATCTCCTTACCATGATGGGAATAACAGAAAGCAATACAAAACCCAATCCACTTAGAAATAGTTTGTTTTGACACAGGCTTGCCCTGAGAACCCAAAGCAAAAGAAACAAATAACTGCTGAGACTGCCTGAACCCTTTAGTTCTGCTCAAATAATATCGCAACTGCCTGTGTATATCCAAAGTGTGCAAAATCTTTTCCCCTTTATTTTGGGGGTTTGCATAAAAAGTAGGCAAATGAATAGTTTGGTTTAAAGCCACACTAGAAACCACTTTAGGCATAAAGGAAGGATTAGTACGCAAAGATACCCTATCCTTATGGAAAATTAAGAAAGGCTCAACTGCCATAAGGGCCTGTAATTCAGAAACCCTTCTCGCAGAGGTAATGGCCAACAAAAAAGCAGTCTTTCATGATAAATATTTCAACTCAGCAGTAGCCGCAGGCTCAAAAGGTTGTAGAGTGAGCTTCTCCAACACAAAATTGAGATCCCAAGCAGGAGTAGGAGCTCTCCGTGGGGGTCTTATATTCTTTGCCCCTCTAAGGAATTGCTTAAACAAAGGATGAGAAAACAATGGTTGGTCACAGTCATAGTGAGCAGAAATTGCTGCAGCATGAACCTTAATAGAAGAGGACGACAAACCTTTGTCCAGTAACTCAGTAAGATATTGAAGAGCCACACTTAAATTAGGCTTAGAAACATCAAATTCCTTTGCTGTACTCCAAAATAAAAATCTCTTCCATTTATCTGCGTACACTTTCCTTGTACTAGGCCTTCTGGCCTCCAAAATAACATTCAAAACTTGCTGTGGAAGCTGAGACCCTCCAGGGTTTAAAACAGAATATGCCAGGCCGTCAGATGAAGAGAGTGAAGTTTGACATTGAGTAAATGACTGTTCTCCTGAGACAGCAGGTGTGGAATCGAAGGCAAAAGCCATGGAGGCTCCCATACCAGACTTCTCAGTAATGGGTACCAGTGCTGTCGAGGCCAATCTGGAGCTATTAAAATCATCTTTGGCTTGTCCTGTCTGACCTTCAGGAGTACCTTTGGGAGGAGAGGCAGAGGTGGAAAGGCATACACATGAAGATTGTTCCAATTGAAGGAAAGAGCATCCACTTTCCAAGCTGTGGGATGAAACCTTTTTGTGCAAAACTTTGGCAGCTGGTAATTTAGTGGAGAAGCGAACAGATCTATGTCTGGAGTTCCCCATAACACTGTCAACTTCTGAAATACATGAGGATCCAATTTCCACTCGTGGGGATCCATAATTTGCCTGCTCAACCCATCTGCTAAGGAGTTCTGTGCTCCTGGCAGAAACCTTGCCTGAAGATTTAGCTGTAAACTGAGAGCAGTCTCCCACAAAATCATTGCTTGTCTGCATAGAGGATAAGAATGTGTTAAGGACTGTCCTTGCAGTCAGCCTGGACTGATGAGACAATTGATGGAAGTAAAGAGAAAGATTCTGCTGTTTGTCCGGGGTCAAAAAGGCCATCTGGGATGCTGTATTCAGTCTCACACCCAGAAAGCACATGTTCTGAGAGGGTACTAGACTGGACTTTATTTCGTTCACAGAATACCCCAGGCATCTTAGCACTGCTATCACATATTGCAATGATGAAGAAGTTCGTCCTTTCCTTGGGCCAGAATCAGGCAATCGTCCAAATAAGGATAGATCTGTATTCCTCTTAGCCTGAAGAAAGCTATCACTGGAGCCAGAACCTTCGTGAACACTCTGGGCGCAGTAGATAAGCCAAAGGGCAATGCAGAGAACTGATAATGAGAAGTCCCAGCCCGAAAACGCAGATAATTCCTGCAACTTAGCCTGATAGGAACATGAAGGTAAGCCTCCTTGAGATCCAGAGTCACCATCCAGTGATCTTTGCCCAGCAGAGGTAAAAGCTGTTGTAATGTCAACATTTTGAACTTGGGAATGTCCAGATAAGTGTTGAGGATAGATAAATCCAAAATTGGTCTCCACGTGTTCCCCTTCTTTGGTACTAGGAACAGGCGAGAATAAAATCCTAGGCCCACTTCTGACAGAGGGACCGGTTGTATGGCCCCTAATTGGAGCAGTAGAGAAATTTGTTTGTGAGCCTCTAGTCTTTGCTGAGGAGGAACGTCCGGCATGCCTTTGAAAGGAGGCAAGGTATGGAAATAAAACCTGTAACCTTGGTGTATGATATCCAATACCCATCTGTCTTGGGTAATCAAACTCCAATTTTCCCTGAAGAGTGCCAACCTTCCTCCCAAAGGTGCTGCCAGGCAAGAAGGATCTGGCAGCTGAAAAGGTAGGTCATTGGGCCTGTTTACGAAAGGACTGGCCCCTGCCCTCACCTGAAGATTGTGCAGGAGAACTCCCTGTTCTAGGTCTGAAGGAGCTCTGAGCTCTGCCCCTACCACGTCTAGATCTACCCCTAGACTGTGAATCATAAGAAGGGTACGTCCACCCCTTAGCAGGCCAATTCCTACTAAACTTCGGAGGCTGGACTTGCAAAAAATCTTTAACAGTCTGCATAGACTTAGCCTTGTCTTCCATTTTCTTCAAGACTGACTCCACCGGTGAACCAAACAACACATCAGACTATAAAGGAGCATCCAAAATCCTTGTCTCAACATGTTCAGATAAATTCTGATCCCTCAGCCAGGCGTGCCTGCGAAGAACTGACCCAGTGGCAGCCACCCTAGACGAGGCCTGTACAGCATCAAAACCACATTGTAAAGAATGCTTACCCACCTGTTCAGAGACATGTACCAAATCTTGTAATTCCTTACACTCAATGCCTTCCGCCAGAGCATCTACCTTAGACTTCAGTTGAGAAAGAAGATAGTTTTGATATTTCAACATGTGAAACTGGCAATTTAAAGCCCTCATAGCTAAGGTGGAAGAAGTATAGACTTTCTTTCCCCATCTATCCAAAGCTCTGGCCTCTTTATCTGGAGGAACCGGATTTTTTACAACAGAGGCCTTGACACCCTTAGGTCCCTGACTAACCATTTCTGGGTCCGCCCTAGGACTCTTATAAAGGTATTTATGAGCCTCAGGCACCCTATAATACCTATCCGGTTTAACAGGAGCAGGAGGCAAAGAATCAGGATTAAGTGAAGCCTCCGCAAACACATCTTCCACAACATCCAGAACAGGAGGTATAGCCAAAGGCCTATGCTGGGGTAAAAGCAAAAATTCCCTAAGCCTTTTCCTGGAATCAGAGAAGTCCTGACCTTCCCACTTAAAATGTTCCCTCATGGAATGAAGAGTCTCTGAAAAAGAAAAATCCTCTGGAGGAGAAGCAGGAGGAGTCGAATCATCTGCATCAGAATCAGAATAAGGAGAGTACTCCTGCAAGTCTTCAGCCGAAGACTCTGAAACATCTAAAGCCTGCTCAAAACTCCCCAACTCTGGTTCCACCCTAGGCCTCTTATCTGGAGGGGGCAAACAACCTCTAATCAAAGTAATTAAATCTTCTGCCATTTTAAGCATGTGCTTCTTGGGCACAGATCCTGAAGAACTAGGAGTGACACCAACAGAAGCTAAACCTGGCCTGCCTCTGGGAGAAGCCTTAGAAACAGAAGGAGAGGGCCTAACCACCCTAGGAAGGGAGGGGAGTACAGTAACCTGAGAAGCCCCTTCAGCCTGACCTGCCTCCTGAGAGGCCACATCCTGCAAAATCAAAGTCTCTCCCTGGGACTCCAGAGAAGCCTCCGGTAGAACCACCGGTTCCACAGACGCCTCTAAAGAACCGGCGTCCGGTACGGACGACTCTTCCTGCCTGGGTTTAGCTGCTTTGTCTTTGCACTTCTTCGAAGAAGCGGACGTCGGAGCATCCGACGGCATCTTATAATTGCACCGCTTCCCGAAGACCAACCTGGCACAATCTAACCTTCGCTTAATAGTGCGCTTATTGAACCTAGCACAAAAGCGACACCCAACAACGTCGTGCTCGGGCCCCAGACAAGGAATACACAAAGTATGATAATCTCTATGCGGTATCTGTTTCCCACAAGAAATACAGTTATTCACTTTTTCTGACATCCGGTAAACCACTGAGGCAAGAAAAAACTAAAATATTCCCCAACGGGGTACTTAGCCAACTTTGACTCGGTCTGAAACTCCGACTTCGAAAAATTTCAGAACGCCGAACGGCACTTGCAACGCTGCTTCGGCATCGGACCATGCGGCAAAAAAGACTGAGGATATGACGTCGGTCATGCGCATATGTACCCTGACGTCCTGATGTCAGTCTTATGCGCCTTGACCGACGTCAGCCTAATACTTTGATATTCGGGCCGAACGAGGACAGCGGACTACCCAAGTGTAAGGACTGCAGCAATGTGAGATGAAGAACATCCTAAAATAATGTCAAGAGACAAAGGCCCAAAAATAGGGAGAGATTTTAAATATCACTCTTATAAACTTAGAATTGCTAGAAAAGCATACTTTTCTGTTAGGATATGAAGTCTGAAACTCAAATGTATGTCATTATTAAGTAACTTTAGTCTTCACTGATTTCCAGAAAACCACAAATTTTACGAGGAACAGACCAAAATTAAGAGGCAAATATAAGGACATTCTGTGAAAATCTGGAGAGTTAAGAGGTATGACACACATGTTAAGAGGTATGTATAAGAAAATACATCAAGGTTCAAGGAAGACGAGCAATCAAAAGTGGCACAACCAATACTGTTGTACACAAGTACAAACTGTGATACACAAGGGTTGCATTGAAAGCACCTCTAATTGTGTTTCCAAGTAAAACTGTAGTACAATACGAACGGTCACAAAAGGAATAACTGATTCCTAGAGAAAACAGTCTTGTTAAATATACCAGATGTGGAAGACCAATGAAGAAATCAGACAGATACGCTTACAGCTCGAGAGATGACCAAGATGCTAAAAAATGAAAAGCTGCATTTATTGAAATGTCTTCTGAATATGTACACAAAAAGCATTATTTGACAAAAAAGTACTGTGGCATGCTTAGCGTAAATTAAAATTAATGTTAAATAACCACAGCTGTGTGCTGCATGCTAACTCATAAGGAATGTAAACAGAACATTAAACATATTACATTTTATTACTAAAAATTGTGATGAAGAGGTCTACCAAATATGCAACAAAATCTAGATTTAAGATTTTTGCTTGGAATTGTTTACATAGATATTTTTATACCCCTAGTAGACTCCAGAGAATTTTTCCTCAGGTAGACACAAATGTTGGAGGTGTGACAGAGAAGAAAAAGGTACTTGGGAACATATTTTCTGGGAGTGTGGTGGATTGGCAGACTTTAAGGATTCCCTGTGGGATGCACTGTCAGAGATGCTGGGTGGGAGGATTGGTGTGACGAGGGAGATGATTTTTCAGAGCTATGATATAGAATTGGAACTGCCTAGACACGGGTAAGGCCTTGCTGTGTCTAATTATAGTGGCTTCCAACACAAAAAGCAATTACTAGAAAATGGAAATCAAAATGTAAACCAACTATAATAGAAACAGTGAATATAGTAACAGAGATAAAAAGTGGAACTGAGATCTTTAGAAAAGGGTAGGAGCAAACTACACAGGAAAAAATGTGAATTGTTGGAACAAAACATATAGGAAGGAGTGAGGTTTAAAAGAAGGCAGGACTTAAATGAGCTATGTAATGTTTGACTGAAAATGATTGGGTAGATAAGTGATGCATAGTGTTTGCAACTGGGAGTGCGTCAGTATGGTTTGTGATGTAAAATGCTTGCAACTAGGATTGTGTCAGTGTGGTTTTTATTCATTTATATGACGGTTTAATAAAGCTGTTTCCTGTTTAAAAAAAGGGGCAGGAATTGAATAATTTTATGTAATGTTGCTTAGGTCTTTTATGACATACAGCAATATATGTGAAGTATAATGCTTGTAAATATTAATTTGTTAATACAGTTTGATTTTTTTGATTACTTCTGTATGAATGCAAATTTGCCTATGTCACTTTCAATAAAGGTGTGTTAAAAATTTGTGATGAACAGCCTTCTTTATGCCTAGCTACAATGAATAAGCATGTCATGTGGTACACATTGCTTCTAGAAGTTTACTCTGAGTAATGGAAGTTGCCCAGCCTTATCCTTAGTGACTATGCTGTGTATCAAGCATTTTGACAAACATCCACATGAAAAGTCGTACTTTCCCACACTGAAAAGTAATCAATATGTAGTGTAAGTGAAATATATACAGAACATGTAGATGATAACACAGTAACTATACTCGGGGCATGACCAAATGTAAAGAAACACTAATACAATACAGTACACAATTTTATGACATAGGCAAACTGACATATAAACAGGTAGACCTCTAAATCTGCATGCTGAAGTTAGACATAATACAAAATGCTGCATGTTGCATAGACCAACAAAGCAGCATCAATTTAGATTATGGCTAGGAGCATGGATGTTAACTGGCAGGATGTATTAAGGCACTTCTGCACTCATATACTTACAACACACTATCTTGCACTGTGGAAAGATGCAAAGTCCACTAATATAGACAGAATAATACTGTGTGATGACAACAAATAATAAATAAATGAAGATTCCCTGTTAAGCATCCTGTCAACTTGTCAATATATTGCTTTGTAGCAATGTTTGCCCAAAGAAGACAGACGTCACATTTGTATAAAATACTGTCTAACGGTGACCTTTGAGGAGATATCAATGTAGCACTAAATACTTAAAATGTTTTTCCCTGCTGAAGATTTAGTTTTGCCATTTTTTAAATTTGACATCATTCCTCTGAAGGCTAATGCTAGGTTTTACACATTCAGTTTTTTAAGGTCATACAAAACTTGATATGGAGACATGCAGAAGTGTGAAAGATAACTAATCCATTTTTAAAGAACCACTAAAATTAACAAAAGTAAAACTAATGCCTGTCTCTGTGGCTCATATGGAGGAAACACTGACTGTAACCTAGATGACCAGGGATGGATTTTGTGGTCCTGACACTGGAGGAGTCAAAGAAGGAGGAGGACAGAAAGGAGAAAAGGAGTATAGCCCATTCACCTCTACAGGATGAGGGAAGAGGAAGAATGGGATTGATTGGGGTACATGAGGAAATCCGATTCCCTTCTGGAGAGCTGAGAAAGCACTTCCTGTGCTACAGACCTTTGAGGAAGTGAGGGAGGGAAACTGTAATCATCCCACTGCATGGCTTCATTTGGCTGCTCAGCCGGGCATGTGCATGGGAAAATAAGTCAGAGGGGAAAAACTCAAATTACACTTGATGGCTGTCTGAATGATGACCCCTCCTGGTCAGATCTTGCCCAGGTTATGGGGAATGACTGGGTCCACTGGCTAGGAAGGGAATGATTATCAACAGACAGAGGGGAGTGAAAAATACAAAAGAGATGAGTTTTGACCTAAATTTAATCCTAGATAGTTCTGTTTGCAGTATAAGGAAGGAAGGTACCACTGGGATCTATAACAGAAAGTTTGTGGGTCGAAGCTAGCAGTTGTGGGATACCAAAAACCGTAACAGGGGAGAAGTCAGTGTCAACTGTTAACTTTTTATCTGTTAAAAAAATTACATACAGCTAAGATCTTTTTGTAAGAATCAATTCCACAGAAAGTTGTGTAAAATCTTACCATAACCACAGATGTCTTTCTGTTCTATGTTGCAGTAATCTCTACATGTGGGAAGTCCTCTGCCATACGACCTAATGTCCAGCCAATATACAACAGCTTTTAGCTGCTGCAAGTCTGTGAGACGTCGCACGTATGTTCTGACAAAGTCAGTCATAAAAGGACGTCCACATGTACAATCCTCAGAACTGAAATACCCCAGAAGGAACACCAGAACTAAGGAACAATAAGAAGCCATCCAAGGAAGGAACAAGATGCAGGAGGGAAGGTGGGAGGGATAGAATACTGCAACACAGAAGAGAAGGCCATCTATGGTTATGGTAAGACTGTACACTTATAATGTTTGGTGAAAGTGTGCACAGAAGACCATTTAGCAGCCTCTACAACCGAATTAGTATTCAGGCCTTTAAAGAATGCCCCTGAGGAAGCCACAGATCTAGTACAATGAGCCCTGACAGGTGCAGCAAGAAATTTACCATGAAAATCATAGCAGAACACAACAGCTTTAGAGATCCAAGAAACAAAGAGCTGATCAGACTTCCTGATGGCCTTAGTCTTATCTAAGTAAAACCTAAATTGGCTATGTACATCCAAGGTATGCAAGATCCTTTCACTGGAAGAATGAGGAGAAGAGAAGAAGGTGGGCAACTGAACAGATTAAGAGACACCTCATTCACCACCTTAGGCATAAAAGGAGGATTGGTATGCAATAAAACCCTGTCCTTGTGGAAAACCAAGAAAGGTGGGAAGCCATCAAAGCCTGAATCTCCAAAACCCTCCTGGCATGTGTCAAGGCTAACAGAAGCACTGCCTTCCATGTAAAGAACTTTAAAGAAGCTGAGGCTGCAGACTCAAAAGGAGCCACAGTAAGTTTCTCTAAGGCATAGTTTAAACCCCAAGGAGGTGGAACGGTTTTCCTCAGAGGTTTAACATGTAGGATGCCTTTAAGGAAAAGTTTTACCTCCAACCTGGAGCTAAAGGTGAAGATAATGGCAGACAAGTGGACTTTCACTGATGAGTATGACAAGTCACTGTTAAGTAAATCACACAAGTAGGAAAGAACTACTGGAATATCCACTGAAAATGGATCCAGAATTCTAGAAAGACACCAAATAGAAAACCTCTTCCATTTGGATAAGTACGATTTTCTAGTAATTGGGTTTCCCGGCCTCCTGCAGAATCTTAAGCACATCCTGTGAAAAAAGGTACCTAAAAGGAATCAAAAGTTGATCATCCACTTTGTTAGTTGTAAGGTTGACAAATGTGGATGAAGCAAAGATCCCTTGTCTTGTGTGAGCAGGTCCACTCTGTGAGGTAACTTGTGATGATTGCCCTTGGTTAAATGCAGAAAAAGAGGGAACAAATGCTGTCTTGGCCAAAAGAATGCCACCAGTACGATTTTTTGGTTTGTCCTGTTGAATTTTCAATAGAACTTTCTGAATGAGAGGGAACGGGGGGGGGGTGCATAAAGAAACATCCCCTTCCATGAGAAAGATAGGGCATCCACCTTCCAACCAGAGGATGTGGGAGTCTGGCACAGAACAGAGGAAGATGTCTGTTCAGAGGGGAGGCAAACAGATCCAGAAGAAGGGTACCCCACAGGTGGACCAAGTCCAAAAACACATCCCTGTGAAGTATCCACTCATGAAACTGAATCATGGACCTGCTTAAGGTGTCTGCCACAGTGTTCTGAGCAGATGGAACTGCAAGAAGAGTCACCTTGCTCTGAACTGCCATTTCCCATGCCCTGAGGGCTAACCTGCAAAGAAGGTAAGACTTTGTCCCCCTCCCCCTTGTTTATATACCAGAGAACATTGTTGTTGTCTGTGAATATTTTCAGAGGGCCTGTCAGAAAGAGAGGATGAAAGGCCTGTGGAGCCAGAATCAGAGCCTCATTTTCCATTACGTTGATATGCCAAGGGGACCAAAAGCCCTGAACTTTCTTGGATCAAATGTTGCCCCCCACTCTGTATGAGGGGGGTCTATGAACAGATGTTGAGGCATTTGTGGCAGAATAGGAGGAAGGCCAGGGTTCAGAGAAAGCTGCTGAATCGACTAAAGAAGCTCTGTTTTTAGGCAGGGAAGGAGAGGAATCACAAACTCTAGAAGGTGAACATGCTGTGTCCAGGTTGACTTTAGGAACCACTAAAATTTTCTCACATGGAGTTTTGCAAAGGGCAGCATGGGAAAAGGGGAAGCCATGAACCCTATACGTCTGAGAAATTCTCTGGCTGTAAAGGATAGGAAGAGGCAGAAGTTTTTCCAGAAAGGCAATCAGGGATGAACCTTGTCTGTAGGAAGAAAAAACATCATAAAGTCTGTACTGAACCTGCACCCTAGGAAGATGTGATCCTGCGTTAGAATCAGAAAGGGTTTTTTGAAATTTATGGTGAACCCTAGTCTTTGAAGGAGATGAATGACCAGCTTACCTGCAGGTTTTGAGACAACTTTCTGACTGAGGAGCCAGGAAGAGATCGTCTAGGTAGGGATATACCTGGATACCCTGGACTCTAAAGAAGGCAATCACAGGGGCCTCTTGAGGACAGGAGCCTGGAAATCAGAGGTATTTGAAGAAGAGGCAAAAGCACCCAGGAAAGCTGGCAGTACTGGAGGCACTGGAGAAGGATAAGGAACTTCCATTTGCAAAAGATCATAATACCTTTTTTTTGCTCCTCAGAAATTTGGGTGTTGTCCCATTTGAAAAATTCCCTCATTTTGTTAATAACTTCACCAAAAGAAATCTCTTCAACTGGGGAATCCCCCCATTAGATTCCTCCTCTGGAGATGCATATTCAAGAGGAGATGTAATCTGTGTGAAAAATGCTAAGGAATCCTCATTAGAGGAGGAGTCATCACCATCAGCAGAGGGAACCTCTTCCCAAACTCCTGAACAAGAGAAGATGTAAAAGAAGGAACAGGAATATCAGAGGAAGGCTTTAAAGCTATCACAACCTTAATTAAACCCTGAGAGAAAGCATCTTAATCAGACTGTGGAGTGGGAGGGACTTGACAGTGTCTGGTCTTTTATTTTTTCTTTACATGCATTTCTGCATGAGGTGAGATGGAGGAACCAGACACTGGTCTAACGTCTGGAATAGGCCGTGATTGATCCCTAGCTGGAGTAGAAGGAACATCCCCGGGGCCCTCAAGCACAGTGAGATGTGGTTCTCCTTGTCTGCCTGAAATGGACATCTGCACTGCCTCTGAAGACATGCCTAGGTCGGACATCTTAGTGGCTTCCAATGAGGTACCCACCGAGGAACCAGACCCGACCTCCGAATGGAACACCAGATCTTCACTTACCTCAAAGGATACATCAGAAGTAAGAGGTGCAGCTGAAGAGGACTCAGGCCTAGGTTTTCTAACCTTCTTCAAAATCATCTCAGCCGAAGGATCCCCAGAACCCACCATAACATCTTTAACCAGACATTTAAGACATTGATTTTCGAAATACAGATTTAAAGCTGAAAGTCGACTATGCAAGGTTTTAGAAACAAAGGCCTGACAAACAGAACAGGAATGGTGGTCGTGATTGGGATCTAGGCAGAAAAGACAAAGGTTGTATCTATCTTTATGTGGAATCTGCCTTCCACACCTACACTTGCTCTCCTGGATGACATGAACTAAATACAAAGAAACAAATCCCCAACTGGGCACTTATCTGAAGCTGGCAACAACAAAACAGAATCAGGCAGAATCAGCAGACTGACGTACGAGTCAAGCGTTCCAAATGGTGGCAGAAAAGTTCTGAGGATTGTACGTGCGAATGTCCTTTTATGGCTGACATTGTCAGAACATACATGCGAAGTCGCACATACCTGAAGTAGCTAAAAGCTGTTGTATACTGGCTGGATGTCATAGGTTTTTAGCTAACTTGTATTGAAATTCTTTTGCTGCAATTATTACCTAATCATCTACACAAAGAGTGCAACTAATCTGTGGTAAGGGGCAACAAAGGTCATGAATCAATAGGGTGACTGGTATGGAAGATGTGAATTCAGTAGTAGGAACTCAGACAGAATTTACATATTATTCCATAAGGTACAATAACTGGGTTAGACTAAATAGAAATTATATTTCACAGGAACATGTGCATTTAATTGAAAGTTCCAACACACATCCAATAGCTATTTCTAATCATGCACCAATAAAATTCTAAGATAAAAATACAAGGTAATGAAGTAAAAATAAGATTCAGGCACTTTCTCACCTACATGCTAAAAAAGAGGAATTTAAGGAATAGGAAGTGGAAATTATTCAAGAGTAATAAGAACAGATAGAAATATCTTGAGAAGTTACAGCTAGTGACTGGGGTAAAATAAAACCGGAGTTTAAAATGGTGCCAAAAGAGAAAGTGATATGGTTAAGTAATAAAAATTACTTAGAGGGGCTAACAAATGTTAAAGTATTGCAGAATAAGAGGAATCTCACAGAACAAAAGGAGGAGCAAATGTAGATTGCTAAAGAGAAAATAAGGGAGTATCTGGATGGAGTTTAGAAAGCTTGCAATTAAGCAACTATTTTTTGATAACTCCGGAGCGCAAAAACTTTAAGCAGAACGACTTAGGCAACAGAACGATGAAAGGATTGTCTTCAAACTTAGGAAACCTATAACAAGAAAAATAACTAGAGATCCTGTAGAAGTTTTAGAGATATTCTGGAAATTTTATGAAGACTTGTATACAGAAGAGATGTGGAAATCAAGAAAGAGTACAAATGGAAACATTTATGGAAGACTTAAAGGTTAACTGTAGACGAGGCTCAACAACTAACAGTTAAGATAGGATGTGATGAGATAAAGACAGTGATGTATAATCAGTCTTCAGGAAAGTCTCCTGTGGAAGTCTGGAAATTAGGAAAGAAAAAGTGATAAAGATCTGGAAGATTTTGTTTAACAGTATTTTAAAAGGAGGGTTAGCACCAACACCTTGGAATTTAAAGCTGCAATTGCTGTGTTACCTAAAGATGGTAAAGACACTTCATATAGACTTATTTCAATCTGAAACCATGATTATAAAGTATTTATGCCTATGCTAGCTAAAAGAATGGCAAAGGTGTTGCCAAAATTATTAGATATGGATCAGTGTAGTTTTGTGAGAGGAGGCAAAACAATGATGATCCAGAGGGAAGCGGAATGTAAGACAAATACCTCTGTTGTTGGTGGTCTTGATGCAGAGAAAGTACTTGAGAGTAAGGTGGGATTTTATGTGTAGGGCATTGGAAGCATTTGCATTCCCTGATACAATAATAAGGCTAATTAGAAGGATATATGAAAGCTTGGAGGCAAGAATTAAACAGGAAGGGTTCATCTCAGATAAGCTGTGTCTGAACACAGGAACCAGGTAGGGGTGTCCTCTTTCCACTTTGTTATTGGCTTTATTTTTAGAACCATTGGCAAAGAAAATAAGGGAACCAGAAATACAAGGATATAATTGGCATGATAATCTAGAAAAAATGGCTTTATTTGAAGATATTATTTTGTGCCTGATAAATCCAGAAAAGGACATGTCAGTGTTGTGAAACATTTTGAGATAATTTCAAGTCTTTTTGGGATATAAAATGAATGAAAATAAAACAGCAGATGTAGCCGTAAATTATGTACCCACACACGAACTGGTTCAGCAATACCCATATTTATGGGGACGTAAGATGAAGCATTTAGGAGTATGGATTAAAAAGGCTCATGTTATGGCAACTAAGAATATGTGGGATGAGACTAAAGAAAAGATAATACAGAACTGAAAACTCTTTTTTTTATGGATATGGATAGTAAGATACAAGCTGTGAAAATAGTTTTAGTCCCTTTATTCTTGAATACGGGTCAGGCATACTTTTATCAACGTGAGGAGAAGTTGTGGACAATAATTAATAAATAAATGAATGAATTTATCTGGGAGGCAAACAGGGCAAGAGTTAAGTGGGATAAGTTGTTCCTTCCAATAGGACAAGGTGCTTTAGGTTTACCTGATTTGAAGGGATATTTTAGAGTTACACAGTTAAGGGTTGATGATGAAGCAAAGGAAAGTTCAAGAAATCATGACAGAGAGTGGGATTTTGGATATCGATCCATAAGGAGAATAACAGCAGCCACACAGAGTATTATATTCATAAAATTAGCAGAAAGTATTCTAAGAACTAAGCCAACACGAAAATGGAGAAAGGTGATTTTACTAATAGGGATGACTGCAAGTAGGGGTACAGAAAATACACAAAAGGGGGCAGAAATTTACTGGAGAAACCTGGCAAAGCAGCCAAGATATTGGGAGCAAATAACTTTGAGGAGGTAAGGTAACAAGACAGGGATGGGGCCAAGAAGACTTTTGGATTGCAGGCTAGAGACTGCCTTCCCTACCACAGCTTGATCTCAGAGTAGAGGCAAATATAAAAGCGATAGGGGGATTTTAAGTGAAGAACCTGCACTGATAGAGCTTTTAGTTGAATCTACAACAGAAGCAGCTGCTAAAAAAGGAATAGTTAGTAGGGCATACAAAGTATTGCATATATATAAGAATCAATCAGAGGAGGTTAGAAAAGATTGGGAAGAGAGAATGGAAAAGCAATTTGCAAGAAAACAATGGGAATACATATGTATCGCTCCCACCTATGAAAGCAAGTCCATATCCTTGCTTGGAAGTGTTTGCATAGGAATTTTTACACCACAAGCAGACTTCTAAGAATTTTTCCTCAAACAGATATCAAATGCTGGAGATGTGATGGAGAAGAAAGAGGTAACTGGGAACATATGTTTTGGGAGTGTAATGAGTTGGCAAATTTTTAAATTTCCCTACAGAGTACCCCATCAGAAATATTAGGTGAGCAAATGGGGGTAAGAAAGGAAATGATCCTTTGAGCTGCCATACAGGATCTGAATTGCCTAGACATAGTAAAGTATTATTAACTTTAATTATGTTAGTTGCCAAAAAAGCAATTACTAGAAAATGGAAATCAAAGACTACGCCAACTGTATTTGAGGTACTGAATATTATAAAAGAGATAAAAGAACTGGAAGAGGGATCTTTAGAGAAGGGAAGGAACAAATTATATAGCAGTAAATGGAAAATTGTAGGAACAATACATGCACAATAATATTCAGGAGGATGGGTAAGGTTTAAGGAAGATAGGAATTCAGTTATTTTTTTTGTAATCTTACACCGATGACAACAGCAAAGAAAATATATGTGATGTATATTGTATTTAAATGGAAAAATATTAAAAGGTTTGTTTTCATTTCTGGTAATGTATGTTTGCCAATGTCTTAAGTGGTAGTTTAATAAATGTGTTTAAAAAACAAATAGGGAGAAAAACAGGAGACAAAAACATAGATTTGTGCAACTGCTTTGGAAACCAAGCATACACCTGAGTAGTTGCTACTGCCTTGTAAATGAATCAGAGAGGCAATTTCCAAATCATTATGTTTCTTTGTAAGAAAATCCAGACTTTTAGATTTTAGAGCAAAATATCAAGTTTGACAGTTCTGAAGGTTCTTTTCAGGTCCAAGAATACTGTTGCAGTAAGCAATCAATATTCTACACTTGTACAGTTCTAGTTGGTTAGTTAGGGTACCAACAGCTGTCAGGGTGCTGTATAAGGGAAGCCATGCTGTTTACCAGTTAAAATATCCTATTTTTGTATATATTCCAGAATTTGTTTGCAGACAATTTCTGGAGAATTTTGGTTAGTGGGCAAACATTTGTTACTAGCCTGTAGTCATTGGATGTGGTCAGGAAAGGGATTTCTGGATATGGGGCATTACTAGGGTATGCTTGAAACTGAAAAGAGATTATAGACATACATGATAGGTTTAGACAAAACAATAGTTACCAAATTTTAGAATGCTAGGGTGAACAGAATGACATTTGGGATTGTAGTGCATAGCTATTTTTCATTTAGTTCCTTAACAGCAGCTTTATTAATTGTTTTGAAATAAAAAGATGGGAATTAGAGTAGCATTCTACAGAGATAGTAAAGGGAATGCTGCTATGAACTATATATTTGACAAAGTATGGGATGCAAATGCTGTATTTTATGGCTTTACAGTTTCTTGGAGTAGTTTTCTTGTAGAAGACATCTTAAAAACATTTTGCAAGAGCTATTTTTCATGGATTCCAGAAAAAAAAAAAAAAAAAAATATATATATATATATATATATATATATATATATATATATATGTATATATAAAATGCACTTTGTATAATTTCTTAACTTAGCTCTTGATCATTAGTACACTTATTGATAGGGTCTTTTTTTCCACACCAACCAGGCTTTGTCTCTTTTTTATTAATAGAGTAAGTTGTTAATCCAATTTGTAATGAGCAATAAAAGTATGAGCATTAGTCCAAGTTGCAGCTGCACAAATGTCATCTACAGAAGCCCTTGTCCAAAAGGCTGAAGAGACTGCCACAGACCTCAAGGAATGAGCTCTAAGAGGCTTAAGCAAGGATAATCCTCTTTTAGTAGAGACAAATACATTCAGTTAACCATTTGGCCAGTGTGCCTTTGGAAACAGGCTTGCCCAATTTGTTGAGAGAGAAAGAGAAACAATTTGCCAGTCTTCCTGAAATCCTTGGTTCTATGGAGATAAAAACAGAGCTGTCTATGGACATCTAAAAGATGGAGCATGTACTGTCCCTTACTTGAGAAGATTGGAAAGAAAACTGGGAGGTTAATGGCCTGGTTAATTTTGCACTCAGAAGCTACCTCAGATAAAAAGATGGGTGTTCCATAAGGACATCCTGTCTCTATGTAAAACCAGGTACGGAGATTTGGAAGATGCAGCCTGAAGTTCAGCTACTCACCTTGCTAATGTGATAGCGATGAGAAAAATAGCTTTCCAAGACAAAAATTTTACATCTGACCTGGCTGAAGGTTCAAAGAGAGATTGGGTCAGGACCTGAAGCATAACATTGAAATCCCAAAACAGCAGTAAGATCCTTTAACTGGGATCTAAGTAAAAAGGCCCTTTTGAGAAAAGTTTTGTATTGTTTAGAAGAAGCTGCCGAAGTATTCACAAGTGAAAGCTGGTAGAGGAATGAGTGTTATAACAGCTGCCATGGATCCCAAGGCTTGTAAAATTAGGCATGCTGGAACAGAATAATTATGTATTACTTTTCTGACCTGAGATCTGAGTGTCTAGATTCGAACAGGAGGAAGAGAGGCTATCTGACTGTGTCCAGAGGAGCACCTATGAACTCCAGACTCTGCATAGGCATTAGTTGTGATTTGTTGTAATGGACTGTGATGCCTAGATGGAGGCACACCTGAAGCAAGTAGTCTCTTGCCTGCAGGAGTAGATGCCTGGTTGGGGCAGTTAGTTGCCAGTCGTCTAGGTATGGAAACATGTGGAATCCCGTCAGTCTCAAGTGAGCTACTTTTATTAAATACCCTGTGGTGGCTGTGGTGAGACTAAAGGTCAGTGCTCTGAACTGGTGATGGCTGGCTTCCAGCCAGAAGCACAAATATGTTCTGGACTGCCTATTCATTTTAATGTGATAGCACGCATCTTGAAGATCTGTTGAGAACATCCAATCATCCTATCACAGCAAAGGCAGACTGGACTAAACTGTGACTATTCGAAACCTTGAATATTGCACAAACTGATTTAGTTTGATGAGATCCAGTATTGGTCTCAAGTCCCCTGTCTGTTTTGGCAATAAGAAGAATCCTGAATGGGTCCCAGATCCACTCTGGTCCTGGGGAACCCTTTGGATGACTCTTTTTCCAGCAGCTTTTCTATTTCTAATGCTCTGATTCCCTCTTATTGGATGGAACATCGAAGATTCATTTCATTCTTGTAGGGGGGATTTTGGAAAATTATGATATAGTCTCTGGATATAATCCTATGCACCCAGAAACATTTTGTTATAGATAGCCAGGTTCTTTGGTGCAGAGACAAATGCCCCCCCAGACTGCCTCCAGAGGGAAGCAGTCAGCCTCCTTTCAGGACCACCTGTGGGGTATGTCCTAGAAGGAATCCTGGAAGCCCTGGTTCGATGGGTCACTCTGCCATGGGGGGGGGGGGGCAGCATCTTGTGTTGGAGTTCCCCCTGCTCCTGGGAGAACTATTCCCATGTGAGCCTTGAAAAGGACCCTAGTATTTAAGAAACCACATTTTCTACCTCCCCACTGATTCCTAGAGAAATGTCTTTGAGGAACAGAAAAATGTATGCCCACAGCAGACAAGGTCTTTCCCTCTTGTTCATAATCTGCAGTGTGTGTCCTTTAACTTGGGGGCAAATAAGGAAGATCCATTAAAGGGAGCATTGATGAATGAAGACAAATGTCTCCACAACATCACATAGTCGCAGCATCCAGGCTTGTCCCCTAATGGCTATGTCCGAAAGCGCTGCCCATAAGGTACCTTCTATTGCGTGAGAGATCAGCATCAGGGACGCATGAGAAATTGGCTGGAGGATTCTTAGCAGACATGGACCCTGAAAGACATTTGGAAAGTTCTTTAGTGAAATCTCTTTGTAATCTTGTAAAATGTGCCAGGTAATTCACTGACCAGAGGGCAAAGGTCGTTAAAACATACACATGTTTACCAAATCCATCCAATGCCCTTGACTCTCTGTTAGAGGGATGGACAAAAAAGCTCTGTTCTGCAAGCTCTTTTTTGCTGGCTATCGCCACAACCATGGACCTCCTTGCTCCAGTGTGCCCTGCCTTTAGGGGAAGCTAAAATTTTGTCAGGACACTTAGGAATTGGCTCCACGGTATCCAGTTACTTCCATGCCCAGCAAGAAACAAGATCTATGAGTTCGTCAGCCAGGGGAGTCACTCAAGTAGTAGCTGGGCCAGAACAAAAGCCTCCAGGAATGTCAATTCCTCTTGGAAAGAGGTATCAGAATACCAACCATCCCTCTCTGAAATCAGTGTCCTCAGTGGGAGATTCCTGAGGGGAAGCTAGGTGTCTCATGTCCTCTTATGAGGGACCGCCTCACTGGGGTGGTCTGAGGAAGTATTGGAAGAGATAAGGATGTCCTGAGGGGCCAACTGGAGACATGAATGGGCTGGCTGTCCCACTGCAACGGATGAACAAAGCTCAGAACCAAAAACCGAAGGAAGTACAATTGTTTGATCCTAGGTGGGCAAGGATGCCCTCTCTCTACATAAAGAGAAGGCCCTCTCCACAATCTCGAAGGCAGAGTTCCTGAGGGAAACTGAAGTCAACAGCAAAGGAGCAGAAAATTTGTGAAGCATTTCTGCAACCCAAGCACTCCACCTGAGGAAGGAGTCGGACCCAAGCTGTCCAGCACCAAAGCCCTCAGAGGGTAAGATGGCCAGACAGCTTTAGAGTCAAACCTAGCTCCTTGGATCAAACTCCAAAGCTCAGGGGCTGGGTCATTCAGGGAAGTTATCAGAGTGAAACAACAGACTGCCTTTGGATCCAATGAGGGCACCCCAAGGGGTCTCGGATCTGAGGGTTCTGAAACAGTAGGTCAGACTGGAGAAGGAGAGACCAATGGGGAAGTAGATGAAGGTTGACTCACGGATCTGATGGAGTCAGAGCCAGAAAAACTCCCATCTGGATCTGAGCTCTGAGAAATTTTCTCATCATCCGATCCACATCAGCCTTGGATAAACTTCAGGAAGACCTGACAGAATATGTGGAGGATGGAGACTGTGAATGTTTGTGGGCAGATCCATCCAAGAAAGGCTATGAAAGCCGAGAAGTGAGTGGATCCAGTAGTAGCAGAGGTACTCATATCTGGTGTAATTTAGATTTAGAAGCAGTTAGAACTGAGGTCGTCAGATCCGATTTTCTAGACATGTTAGTTGGCAGCTCTGAGGAAGGAGCCGAACAGGATGTGAGATCCAATAAACTCTTATGAGAGTCTTTATCTTTGGCAGCAGAGTCTGGTTCCTCTTATCCAATTTCATAGAGGGGGACTGAGCCCCAGCTATGGAAACAGAAGTAGTAGAAGGGAGAAGGCCCTTCAACGCCAGCTTGTTTCTCCAGTAAGGGTGCTGGAATTGAAGCCAGAGTAAATAGAGCAATATGCATCTAAATGAACGGGTCCCAAACAATATACACATTCCCTGTGGGCAACCGAGTTCAGGATTTTATGCCTAGAGGTGATGCATTTTTTATATCTAGTAGGCTTCTCAGCCATACTGGTCTAAGCTAAGTCTACCAAAAAAATATCAGAAAAAGAACTAAGTTAAAGCTATTTTTAAAGAAGAAAGCAGGAAAAGGAAAGAACTACTACTAATGATGGTAGTGTAAGGAGTACTCCAACGAGTAAGAAAGAATTTCAATAATAATGTACTAACAATGGTACTACAGAGAAGTTCCAAAAAAAAAAACGGCAGCAAGGAAGGTAGGAGAAAGTGAAATTAAAATAAGAGATAAGTTTAAGTAAACTCACAATTATATTAGAAAAAGAGCTCCCCAAACTCGAGTGACAGGATCCACATCTGAAGTTGAATAGCAGCAAACGATATCTGAGTAAGTTAGGTTGGCGGAGCACTATGGGTAAAGGGAGGAGCTCAAGAGTTTTGGATCTGGTAGAAGCAGCCGAGTCAGACCCGAGTTGGATTCAAACCCATCAGTTGAGGAATGAATAAAAGGACATCAGATCTGTTTTTAACATGATCAAGTACAATTTTCTGGTGAGGAATATGTTGTAAGTGATGCATTCTGATCACCAAGAGTATGTGTAATCTGTTGCAACATTGATGTGCTGTGAATACAGGTGTATGTTTGATATCCTTGTGTTAAAAAACATTTGCAGGTGGAAGTATGCAGCCACGTTTAATGAAAATAAACTTAGGACAGTACATACAGCAATATTGTGCATTGTACTGCTTTGAAATCTCTCAGGAATTCTGCATGGGGATTAGGAAACCAGTTTGATCCTACTGAAGGTTTCTGGGTAAAATGGTGTGGGCTGGGGTGGAGGATGTGATCTTACTGGCTACAGTTAAAAGGAAGACGAGATACAGAACTATAAAGAAAACAATGTGGGAGATAGGAATGGGGACAGAGTAAAGGAGTGAAGCATGACTGCAGTGAAGCTGGGTGGAGCAGGGACTTCTCACACCATAAGCACTGCCAAAAAAAACAATAGTAATATGCTTACCATAACATTGGATCTTGATTATCCATGTTCATCCACTTCAATGAGTGGGACTATCCAACATCAAACGGCTGTGAACAGCAATCAGATTTCTTCCTCCCCTGTCTCCAAAAATACAACACTCTTCTGTCAGCAGTTCAGATCAAATTCACCTTAAGTATTCAAAGATCAAGAAGCAATAATTATCAGAATCCACTGTACTCTGCACTTGGAAAGGATAGAACTGGACAGGCCTCAAAGGTCTGTAAGGAGAAAAATGGTGACAATTTGGAATGGAAATGAAAATGAGTGTTGAATTCGATAGACATGTAAACTCAAGATCCAGAATTACAGTAAGTACATAACAATCGCATCTTAGATTATCCAGTCCATCTACTTTAATGTGTGGGACAAAGTCCCCAGCTAAACATACTGGGTGGCATCATGACAGAATACCATGGATTATGTTTGCCCCAAAAAAGACCTTAATTTAGAGATTACATACAGCTTAAAGTGTCTTGCAAGCATATGGAATGAAGCCTACGTTGCTGCAGCAAAAATTGCGTCCACTGATTCGTTTCTGAAGAAGGTGGATGAAGTTGCCACCTGATAGAATGTGCCTCTGTTTGAAAGGGAGAGCTCTACTGTCTGAATCATACACAAAATAAAGTCCAACAGCTATCTGGACATGGTAACTTTAGACACCTTGCATCCCAATCTTGCTGGTATAAAAGATACAAACAGCTGATCATATATTCTGGGATGGGTTGTTTACTGTAAATAAAATCCTCATTGTCTATGCACATCAAGGCAAGGAAGGATGTATTCCCCTCCAGTGTAGTACTAAAGACGGCAGAGTGGTGCAGCGGGTAGTGTTGTCACCTCACAGTGAGAGGTTCTCTGGTTCGATTCTCGGCTGGAGTGCCTTCTGTGCGGAGTCTGCATGTCCTCCCTGCGTTTATGTGGGTTTTCCCCGGGTGCTCCAGTTTCTTCCCAAGTTACAAATACGTGCATCTGGAGTGTTTCTCCCCCAGTCTCCGCCGAAAATTGACTTTGTTCTAAGTCGGGCTTTCCTGGTAAACAAATGTTAAATAAAATAAAGAAAAAAACATAGGGAGTGGAAAGTCTAACTGATGTTTTTTTTCTGAAATGTTCTCAGCCATAAAGAAAATATTAGTTTGAAGAGAGAGAGACCCCATATTTGAAAAAGACTAAGGAAGGGGGTCATCAAGAAAGGGCTTACAATTCAGAGCAGTTGCTAGGAATAGCATATTCCAAGAAAAGTATTTTAGATCAGCTAAACTGGCAGACTCAAATGGGGGATGGGGTCAGCTTAAGGTCCAAAGGTGGAACAGGATCATTAAAGGGGGAAGAAAAAATATATGTCACTTTTAGGAAGACCTTACATACCTTCTCTGATGCCAAAGACTGAAGATGGAAAGCTTAGTGGAAACTGGAAATAGATGCCAGCCAGAACTTGTATCAAACAAGAAATGAAGGCTGATAAAGGGGATACATCCTGATGTACTGGCTATAGGGAAAATGTCTTCCATTTCATAGGTTCATACTAGGCTATCTGCCCTGGGGCAATTATAAGCCTAGCCTGATTCTGTATGGCTTACGCCACCCCTTGATTTGAGTATACTGCGCCCTTTTTAAGGTTTAGTTTACTGTGCCTCTGTCTAATAGTGACACGGGAGTAATCCCTGGGACAAACCTACGATCCCCCATCCACTTATCGAGATTCTTCTTGAAGAGATTCAATGAGGTGCTCTGCCTCACATGAACTGGAATTCTATTCCAGAGCGAAGGATGCCTCTGGGTTATGAACCTGTCCCTCCAGCAAGTTCTATTTATTTCTGTGCTGAGGTTCAAGTCCCTCGAGCGTGTGGCTCTAAGGGATTTAGATTTACTGAGGTGAAGCATGTCCATTAATTCTGGATTTGACATAGCTTTGTATGTCAGGCATAGATCGCCTCGAAGTAGGCGGTATGCAACTGAGTAGAGCTGGAGCTTTTGTAACCGAGCAGCATATGGCATCTGTTTGAGACCCTTGATCCTCTTGGTGAGATACTTTTGGGGTTCTTTCTAATTGCTGCAGGTGTTGGGTAAGGTACATCCCAAAAGGGGCATTGTATTCTATGATGGGCCTGATGAGGGATGAATAAAGGGGCACGATTACCTCTCTTGATCTAGATGTGAAACCCTTCGTGATGAGGTGGGCTATGTAGAAGGTCTTTCTAACCACTTTGGCAATGTGGTTTTCAAAGGAGAGATTGCTATCAACTTGGGTCCCCAGGTCCCTAATAACTTTCTCTGTACTTAATGGGTTTCCGCCCATGTGGTAATTTGTGGGCACATTGTTTTTGCCAAAGGGTATGACTATACATTTTTTGGCATTTAGCTTTAAACCATGGCGCTGGCACCAGTTATCTGTCTCTGTGAGACCCTTCTGAAGGATGTCTGTGTCAGCTGGAGAGTTGATTATGGCGCCCAGTTTGCAGTCGTCTGCGAACTTGGTGAGCCATAGTCCTCCCAAGTTTGCCTGTACCTCGGAAAAGTATATACCGAACAAGAGTGGTCCCAGGACAGAACCCTGTGGGATGCCACTTGTGACCGGTTTCGAGTCTGACATGGCTCCAGCAACTCTCACTCTGTGGGTTCTGTCTTTGAGCCAGTTTGCGACCCATCTTGTGACATAGGGGTTTATATTTAAGCTGGATAGCTTATCTATGATGCCCGAGTGGGGTATTGTGTCAAATGCCTTTGCAAGGTCCAGATAGGCTGTGTGGACTACCTTCCCTTCATCTATGGCTTTGGTGACTGTTTCAAAGAAGTCAACCAGGTTCAAAAGGCAGGATCTGCCCTTGACAAAGCCGAACTGGGTAGGATCTAGTGTCTGTAGGTCCCCAATGTCTTTGTTTATGAGCTCCATGATGATCCTCTCCATAGCCTTGCAGACTAAGCTAGTCAGGCTTATGGGGCGATAGTTTCCAGGGTCCGTAGAGGCTCCACCTTTGAGGAGTGGGACCACTGTTGCTGTACGCCATTCTGTGGGCACATATCCTGTAGTGAGGCTGAGATTGTATAGCTGTTTTATTTGAGGGATTAGTTCCTCTTGTAGTTCATGTAGGACGCAACCTGGGATGCCATCTGGTCCCATGGAAGCAGTGTTTTTTGCTTTGGAGAGGGCAGCCTTCACCTGAGCATCTGAGATGTTTGGGAGGCAGCCCTCTGCCGGGATAGATACCTGCTCTTTTGGGGGGGAGGGGGTGGAGAAGTTTGCACTGAACCTGTCTGCCAGGATATTGGCGATGTCTGTGGGTTCAGTGTATTTTTTGTCGTTTAGAATCAACTCAGAACAAGTTTGGGAGTTGCATCCCAGGTTTCTAACACAACTGAAAAAAGCCTTATGATTGTCTTTGGTGTCCTGTGCAATTTTTCTCTCAAAGCTGGCCTTGGAAGATTTTATGAGGGATCGTAATTTTTTGCTAGTACTGATCAGAGATGCCTTCCCTATTAGGGATTTTGCTCTATCATGTAGTAGCTTCCAGATAAGCTCATAGGGAAAACATCTTCCATTTGCTGTAGTAACGATTTTTAGTGGAAGGTTTCTGTAAAGCAGTAAGGATTTCGACCATCCTTGTTGGGTACAAATGGGCTCAGACTATCATGGGAATTGGAAAAACTACATGGGCAGCTGTAGGGATTGAATGTCCAGGTGAGGCCTTCCAGATGGGTGGGAATAAGAGATTGAGAGGCACATGCTTCTTCATTAGATGAGGCCAATGCAAAGGAAAGGTACAGTTGCATAAGTCCTGCTTAGTTGTAAATGCTTGAATTCTTCACTGTCGCGGTGGCATTTTCAGTTATCTGCCAAGTTAACCCAGCACTGGTCAGCTTTCAAGACTCCTTTATCTCTCTCTCTCCATGTGTCAGCGTATTAGCTGAGCATATCCAGAGAGGGATGCCTTCAACTATCACAGGAAGTGACTGTTTAGGCTTGTTTGTTTACACAAAGAGGTGAAGAAAGTACCTGAAGCCAGAATCATCTAGGAAGAGTAAATTCACACTCAGTCACAATACCATATAAAAACCAAACCAAACAACAAAAAAATCAAGACGTTTAAACCCAAGTCAACTATGCACAATCAGGGGGATGGCAGGTGAGTGCTGCCACTGAGGCAGTGAGGAATTATCTTCTATTACAGTTAATTAGGGGTTATGCAAATGTACTATGTTTAGCATCTCACTGTCTCAGTGACATCATGGGTAGATTCCCAAAGCTTATTCTACCTAAGAGGTGGAAGGATGAAGATCCAGGAGCCTGTGAAGAATGGTCCTAGCAAATCCTGCTCTGAAAATTGAAATGGAATCCAGTTTGTATTTCTTTGTGAATGTATGAACAGAGGACCAGGATGCTGCCTTTAAACTGCTTCTAGAGTCCACCCCTTTCCAATATGCCATTGAAGAGGAGAAGGCCCTAGTTGTGTGAACCTTAACCTTGTCTTTAAGAGATTTACTATGGTGGGAGTAACAGAAACCAAAAGCAGAGGACCACCATCATGCAACAGTTTGCTTAACCTTTCTTGGCTCCCACTTAGGAGACAAGAGCTGCTCAGCATTCCTAAAGGGGTTTGTTCGGTCAACGTGGTGCCTAAGTTGCCTGTGTGCATCTAAGGTATGTAGTATGTAGAATATTTTCTTCCTTGTTTTTCAGATCATGACAGGACACTAGGAGATTGATGGCTTGATTCAAGGTAAATTCAGAAACAACTTTAGGCATGGATGAGGGATTAGTGTATAACACAAACCTTTCCTTATGAAAAATCTTATAGGGTTGACCCACCAGGAGCGCCTGCAGCACAGACACTCACCTTGCAGATGTCAGAACAATAAGTGCAACAGTCTTCCATGTTATGAACCATAAATCAGCCCGAGAGGCAAGGTCACTTTTTCAGGAACAAAGTTGAGATCCCAGGGGGAAGAGGAGGAATTTGATTTCAAAAAGGTCTTGCATGCAACACACTCTTCATAAATGGTTTGACCATAAAAAGAGACAAAAGAGGGGGATCCATGGACAGACAACCTGAGATGGCTGAAAGAACCACTTTGATAGAAGCATATGACAAGCCATCTCTACTTAACGCATACAAAAATTTCAAAATTAGAGGGGCTGAAACCCTTTTGGGACCTCTGTTGTTGGCTAGACAGCAGCTAGAAAACTTCTTCCACTTGGAAACTTAAGATTTTCAAGTTGGCAGTTTTCTTGTCTCCTAAAATACCTGCTGGAGATCTTCATAGAACAAGTGCCTAAAAACTATCAAAACAGAATCATCCAGGCTGTCAGCTGCAATTGGTCTAAGATGAGGTGTACCAATCGCCCCTGATGCTGTGTGAGCAGATCCAGTCTGTAAGGAAGGTTGCAGTAATTGTCCCTGGCAATTCTTTTAAAAGGGAGTACTAACTTTGAGCCAAATAGGGTTACCACAATAATCTTTGGTAATTCTTTCTGAATCTTTAGAAGCACTTTGGGAATTATTGGAAAGAGTGGAAATGAATACAGGAACATTCCCACCCATGGGAATCACAAAGCACCTGTCTTAGAGGCATGTCTGTGAGGATGTCTTGAACAACATTTTTTCAGTTGTCTCTTCTGAAAGGAGGTGAACAACAGATCGACTTGGGATGCTCCCTATACCTAGATCAAGTCCTGAAGGACCTCCACATGGAGCTTCCACTTGTAAGGGTCTGTCCTGGATGTGCTTAGTCTGAATGCCACTGTGTTTTGTTCGGATTAAATGTCTGAGCCAGAGAATGCTGTAAATCCAGCTCCAAGGCCATCAGTGCCACCTGGCAAAGAAGGTGTGACCTTATACCTTCATGTTGTTCAGGTTCCATAATCAAGGTAGTGTTGTCTGTGACTACTAGAAGAGGACCCACAGTTCATAAGTGGTAAAGAGCTTTTAAAGGCATGAATCACTGCCAACATCTCTTTTATGTTTATGTACTTTGGCATGTCTGAGGACCCCACAAGCCTTGCACTTGAACACCCATGGACACTGTTCCCCATGTAAAATCTAAAGAGTAATCTGGACATACTGGAGTGCAGTCTGAAGAAGGAAAGGCAGTCCTGGATTCAGAGACAGTTGATCCATCCACCACAGCAGTTCCTGTTTCAAAAATACCAGTACCGGTACCAGACAATCCAAGGGATGAAGGGGCTGGGTGCAACCATTCTTAAAATACCATTTATTTTTTCTCACAAATTAGATGGTTAGTGGTATTATGAGGATCACTGATGCCAAGAGGCCTAGAATTTTGAGGAAGTTTCTTGCTGAAGCCACTTCTAGAAGACAGAATTCCAAGAAGATGCCCTGATAAGTCAGAACTTTGTCTTCTGACAAGAAAGCCACCCTTTTTATCATGTTTATCCAACACCCCAGAAAAACAATTTGTTGAGACGGTGTAAGCAAGGACTTTTTGAAGGTTCATTTTGAAGTCTAGGTGGGAAAGGAGGGGTACAACCTAGTCTAAGTACTCCAAGCACCAGGATACAGAATCTGTACAAATCAGCAACTTGTCTAAATGAGGACAAATGTGAATATCTAGGATTCTGCAATTGGCAACCACTGGGGCCAGAAACTTTGTAAACACTCAAGGTGCAGCAGAGAGCCCAAAGGGTAATGCAGTAAACAGATAATGTAAGCCAGACACAGCAAATCTCAAAAATAACCTGAAATTGGAAGCAACAGGAATATGATAAGCTTCACTGATATCTAGAGTCACCATGAAACAGTGGTTTGGAAGTAATGCTAGGACTGGCTGCAAGGGTACATTTTGAATTTCAGAACTATTTGTTACAAAGGTATTTGGAAAGGATAAAATCTGGGATGGGTCTCCAGGAGCACTCCTATTTTGGTACCAAAATGATTCTGGAGTAAAATCCTTTGTCCTTGTGTATCACAGGCACTAGTCCTATGACCCTGCCTCTACCATGTGATGCACCCTTGGAGGAAACAGCTCTCTTTGGTCTGGTCTGGTGAGATAGTGGGAATTTTTCTGAAAGGGGGAATATTTTTTATTTTCTACCAAGTGTATCATCTCTGAATTATTCTCAGAATCTATTTGTCTGAGACTATTTGCAGCCAGGCTGCATGGCTGAGAGTCTGCGGGAAGGAGGAAGAGAAGGAAGGGAAAGAGGTGGGGCTAGAGGTGCTCTGTGACTCAGCATATTCTCTCCTTAGCAAGAGGTTGACCTTTTGTCAAAACGGAACCCCTCTTGTTTGGTTTTGGAGAATTATCCTTCTGCCATTTCCTTTTGGATCCCACACTTTTGTGTGGCTAGGATTTTTGTTTGTTCTGTCCCTTGAAGGGATACTCCTATTTGGGAAGAAGTTGGGGATATGAAATATCCTATACACCCCATTCATTAATCTGTCTCTATCATCCCATTATTTGAGAATCTGTGTAACAGACTTGTTCAAACACCACTTCAGAACTGAAAAGGTGCATTAAGAATTTGGCCTTTAAATGAGGAGAGAAGTGTTGATTATGTAACCAAACATACCATCTTAATACAACAGAAGCAGCATTTCTCCAGACTGTATCTGCACATTCAAGCACACTTCTCAAAGCAAGTTTTGAAACCTGAGTTAAATTAGAAATAATTTCATTCATACAAGATTTTGGCTCTGTAGCTAAGGATGCAGCAAAATTATCCAAACTGTACACACACTGTAAAATAAGTTCTCATATATAGCCTTGACAATTTAACATTTTAAAGGCTAGATAACTAGAAAGAGAAATCTTTTTTTCAGAAAAAATCTAATGACACTTCTGTTTCTTTTTCTTGTGAACTTCACTTCTAGATAAAATATCTGGGGACAGAGTGTATGTCGGGAATGGGGTCACTTACCCCTGACTATTCCTACACCTAAAGGATTTGGTTCTCCAATACCTGCACCAGATTCTGGAATAGTTCTGGAGGATGTGTCTAAATACAGTTCCACAGTGGCCAAAACTACACTACAGAGAGACAGGCAAAAGGTAAGTGGTCTGTGGGCTAAGGAGTATTTTTATTTTGTTTTTAATGTTTTAGTTGCAACTTAAAGTTTCTATTAATTAGTATGTCCCCACAACACTAAACTTTGCCAAACTGTCCAATACAAAAAGATGAAACACTAAAACAATTAATGTACCAAACCAGTGTTAAAATCTTTAACCATATTAAACTGCCAAAAAATATATAATAGTAATTCAAACTATATTTTCTTGTCAGAGAGAATAAAATCCCCACCGTTCATTTAAAGTGTGATCTGATGTTACAAACACACACAGCAAGGTCATACAAATAGTAAATAACATGTAAATAATGACAAATCCATGTTATACAATATTTTCCTGTCAAAAGATGAAAATAAAGCAGAGTACAAACAGTAAAGGCAGGCAACATTAATTCACGGTTCTGACTGCACAAGACAGCCCCTTATGTCTAACAGCACACACAAACTCTGCACTTCTGAGAGAAATACTGAAGGTTTCCTCAGACACAGTAAATGCAAGCATTTGTCCAAGAGAAGTCAAATAAACACTGCTACGAGCAGAAACTCCCACAGGAATTACTGTAAACACTGACAGAAATAAAACATTAAAATGAATATTAAAAAAAAAACATAAAACAGAAAATAATAAATGTAATAATAAAATCAGGGGGTCCCCAGTTGCGGGTTATCTGAAAAATATGCCTGAAAAATCAGCACTGGATAATGCGAAGAGTAAAAAACTTTCTTCTTTGGATGGCAGAAAAAGATTGAACACTCGCTTTCTGTGACAGCTAAAGGCTGGCCTCTCAGGATATGCTTGGCCAATCAGCTGTGTCAGGGAGTCTGAGCTTCTGAACGCTAGACAGTGCCGTATTACCTTGGCAGACAACCCAAAATGCCACTGAGGCAGTGGAAATGACCATCCACAGCTGTTGATAATGAGGCTATGAGGATTACTGTTCCTCTGTACAATCTGGCTTTCTGTAGGAACCTCATATAGGGGAAGTGATGTAAAGTCATATAAAAGCCCTGGTGGTCACTGATGAACTACAACATCCCTTGGGGGTCTGTCCTTGTGAAGAGCTAATGGCAAAGTCACTGCATTTTCTGTTGGACGGGGATGCAAACAGTCTTCTATCAACAGAAGATCATCCATGCCACACTTGGGTTGACAAAACTCCAAGGCATAAGAATGTATCTGCTGTGGCTGCCCACTAAACATTTGACCTGACTAGAGATGTGTGCTTCCATAAGAAAACATTCTAAGGACATTGCCCATTCCCACAGTCTTATGACATCACTACAAAAGGTAAAGATAAGATACCACCATATTTGTTGATATATAACATTACTGATACATTGTCTACGAGAACTCCTATGACAAGCTGGGGACCGTGGTCTTGGAAGGCTCACAATGCAAGGACCACTACCCTTACCTCCAGAACACTAATGTGCAGATTGGATTCTTGCAGGGTCCAAGCTCTTTCAACCTTCTGTTCCACATAGGGCTTCCTTCCCCAGGACAGACATGTTCATGGCAACTGTGGACATTGCTAAAGAAAGGACAAAGCAATATCCAGTTGTGAGGTTCTGGATGTGCAACCACAAATGTGAAGGAGTCTTACATATGCTGGATAGGCAAACTGTTTTGTCCAGTTACTTCCACTATATTCTTAAGGGTATAGTGCAATACCTCCATGTGATACCTTGTAAGGGGTATAAGGTTGGGGGTAGCTGCAAGTAGTACTACCACTCTAAGAGTCCAACATGTGGGGGCAATCCTTGGAGTAACAGGTGATGAATTGCTGACTGTAGGGAAAGTAGGAAACCCTAAGGTACTTTCACAATCTTCCCCACAGTGTTCAGATGGCAGCCCATAAAGACCTGCTTCTGCAACGACTCTGTCACCCTGCAGTATCTCTGGTATTTCCAGGGACAGATAAAACTGAAGTAATTCCTTACTTCTTTCATTGAATCTTTGGTGGTAAAGATCAGGAGCCAGTTGTTTAGATACAGGCAGATAAGGATCTCCTGAAATCTCACTAAAGATACAACCACTTTCATACATTCAGTGAACACATTGGATAGCTGTGGTGATACCAAAGGTCACAGCACAGACCTGATAACTGGCTCTTATGCAGAAGTACAGAAAGCTCCTGCATGCTTTGGCAATTTTTACATGAAAATAGACATTCTGAAAGTTCACCAAGTAGAACCAATCCTCTTATTGTAAGCATGGAAGTTTAGACTGCATCATGACCACCCAGAGCTTTTTTTTCTTCACACAGATATTCAGACCACCGAGACCCAAGACTGATCTGAGGTCCTGTCTTTTCTTAGGAACTAAAAAGAATCTTGAGTAAAACCTGGACCCTATCTCTGGTCTGGTTGTATCTCTTGGATGGCTCTTTGACCTCCATTTTGGCAGCCTGGTTTTAATGGCATGAGACATCTGGTAATGATGGAGAGGTCAATTTGGGTAATTCCAAAAAATGGAATTAGCCTCTAGAAATTATTTCCCCTGACCCTTTTGACTTCAGTGATAGCCAACTACACTTCCTGGTCCAAGGTCAGGCACCCCCTCTCCCGACTATCTCTACAGCAGGATAGCTGAGTAAGGTCTCAGAGGTTCTGCTGTTTTCTTTAAAAATAGTCATGGAATCCCTGGTTCTGTGAACCACCTCTGCCTCAAGAGCAGTGCCATCTGGGGGTGAATGATTACTGGACTTTATGAACACACATACCCTTGACCAGAATGTGCGAACACCCAACAGAGGTTCAAACTTACTGGATCTGGTACTCACCAATATGGGAGAGCACTAACCCCCCATCCCCCCCCCCCCCCACCAAGATTCACATCTTCACTGATGAGGTTGGACTACAAAGCTGTCTCCTTCAAAATAAAAATCAACTTTGTAACCCAAATGAACCCTGTAACAGTTAGGAACTATTCCAAAGCACATTATTTCCTATTAAGCAAGTTTGTTCATGCCCCTCCCAACCCAGAGTTCACAGCAAACTATGCAGAATTGTTCACACAGACCTTCTACATGGCTGTATAGAGGATGCTGTACCTAGAAGAAGTAAGTACAAAACAAACTCTAAAAACAAACCACACTGGTGGAATCCTAACCTTAATAGGGTATATAACAAAAGAAAAATGTTGTGGCTAAAATCAGGAAGAGCAACTCTCATAAAGATAGGAGCTCTCTAATTAAACTAAACAGAAAACTAAGATTCTAATCAAGTCCAACAATGCCAATTATTAGGCCAAGATACCCTCACAGGTTAAAGAGAACCACAAGAACTTCCAAAGCTATGTCTAAAACCTAAAAGGCAGCACACAGACAAATGACTGGTGCTACAGTCATACATTAAAACTCAATGCCAAGAAATACATTACACTGCCATTTGGGAAAACTGCAGCCCAGGCTAATTACCTCATCGATAAGACACCACTAAGAGTTGATCCGGCAGTCATGAATCTGGGAACATATGCATACAGTAATCTGACCTTTGACCAACATGTGGCCAAGCTAATAAGAAAATCATTCTAGGTCACCCAACGTATAAGTAGGGGCATGGAATCCAGGTCCAAGAAAGTCATAGTTCCACCTTATTAATCTCTTATCAGACCATCATTGACTATAATGCCCCCTTTTGCATGTACATAAGCAGATAAAAGCATAAGCTGGAATGCCCACAAAGGTTTCTTACCAGGAGAATCCAAGTTATAAATGCATTGACCTATACAGATTGCTTTAAAGCCCTATCTATATACTCTATCTCCTACAGGTTACTGACAGGAGATCAATGCCTGGCATACAAGGCATCCTCGGATCCAGCCATGATGGACCTTTTGCACACCCAAAAAATGAACAGCATCAGAACAACTAGATCAATAGATTTAAATTTTGCTTGTAAAATAAATAAGACATGTTGGCAAGACAGATATGTGTCTCAGAAGATCCCCATGCTCTGGAACAGGCTACCCATGGATGTACAGCACAGTCTGTCCCTAACCCTATTTAAGTGTAACCTTGACCAGTGGATGGGAAATCAGAACTTCACCCCAGGTCAGGTCCCTCATGTCTCTGATAGAGGCAGTCAGTAATGCCCAAACATACACACACACACCCACATAACCTCTAGAAACCTCCTAACATACCACCTTCAAATAAACACCCATAACACACAGGGACACAAATGGGTCTGATTGAATGACTAGGCTTACAAATGACCTACTGGTTGTTAGCCTAGCATATACTCTGGTTTACAGAAAAGGACTTCAATTGTGCTATGAATTTGACTGCTATTGCAGTCTCTTGCCTTTCTGCTCACTTGAAGGGAGCACTAGTGAATGATGTCTTGCAGTTTTCTGAAAAGTCACAAAATCTGAGTAATACATAACACTGCAGCTTGATACCTGACCTAGTTACCCTGGCTGCCCCATTAGCAACATTATGTAAAAGTTGCATGAACAGACTGGAAATATTCAGCATGGCTTTCACATGTGACTCAATTTGTCTGTAAGTATCAGGGCTTGGATATCTTTTCAGCAATTTCACCTGTTTGCTTGGTGAGGTCTCACTGGAAGTGTTTCATGTGCACCAGGTATACGAGGGCTCTTATGGTACAAGTGTCTGATACAAAACTGCACTTCACCTTTCAATCCATCACCTCTCAAATACCTGTCAGGTGAATAGACGACTGGGTTCTCATCCAAAAGTTCTTTTTTGGTAACTGACACTACCACCTTCAAGTATACAAGGGTGCTTTTACTGCAATGGGGGTCTGACCGTGGAAATATGGATGATCTTACCGGTCTTCCTTTTAATGAGCTCAGTCACACTGGATTTTCACCATGCAAGCTCCATGACCAGATCAATCATGGGGTCCATGGTTGAACCACCCAAACTATAGATGGAGCAGTTCAAAAGGCCTCCATCAGAATCTCATCATTGGTGCTACTGGCCAGGATGCTCTCTACCTCATTAATTTCATTATTTCCCCCAGAAAGTACAGTTGTGTACACTTACCTTAAATGTAGATGTTCGAGTGTATTCACTGTTGCAGTCATTACATTTGGGTTATCTGCCTGCAGGTAGCCCTCAGCCGGCCTGAATACCAGAGTCTTGGATCCCTGCATGGGATGCTGTCTCCTCTTCCATGTCGTCAGGGGTATAAAACATACAGCAGACGCCATTACATCAGTTTTTCTTGCCCCAGATGTCAGGTACCCCCATAATGGGAAGCAATTATATGCTATGTTACACCTCCAACAAAAGGTAAATACACCAAGCAAGAAGGAAAGGTAGAGCCAACAGAAGTTAGGGGGCTGGAGGGAGGGTAACCAAAACTGCAACAGTGAATACACTCTAACATCTACGTTTATGGTAAGTGTATACAAAGTACAGTGTTGTACCTACCATAAATGTAGATGTTCGAGTGTTCACACTGCTGTAGTCATTACACTTGGGTTATCCTGCCTTCAGGCGGTCCCGTAGTCGGCCAGAGTTCCAAAGTCCTGGTCCGGTGTCGGTTGCTGTCGCTTCTTCCCTGACGTCAATGCGCCAGGGGTATAAAAGATGCATCCGATGCCATTTTCTTCAGTTTTTCTTGCCCCAGATGTCAGGTGCCCCCAAGTAGGTAGGCAATACATATTGCTAATAAAACATATATATAAAATAAAAACAATACCTTCAGTTACAAGCAAATACACCACAAAGGTTGTGTAGGATAGAAAGGTATAGATAAGCCCAGCTAGGACAGAGGGGATGGAGGGAGGGTAACCTGGACTGCAGCAGTGTAAACACTCGAACATCTACATTTATGGTAGGTACAAAACTGTACTATGTTCATCGTGTTACACTGCTGCAGTCATTACACTTGGGTAGAATCCCAAAGCTAAGGTTGGGTGGCTGGTCTATAAAGAATTAGGATTGGCTATGAGGCCCTGCAGAACTGCAGTGGCAAATCCTCCTCTGGATTTAGAGTAAAGAGGCAAGTGGTAATGCTTGGTAAAGGTGTGCACTGAACTCCAAGTTGCAGCCTCCAAAATTTCCTTGGTTGGTACTCCTCTGAGAAAGGCTGTTCAAGTGGATGTTGCTCTGGTAGAATGTGGCCTAATGTTATCAGGGACTGATTTTCCATGCTGTGTGTAGCAGTAACGAATACAGTGTCCTGTCCACTTGGAGATAGTTTGCTTTGAGATAGCCTTGCCCTGCGATCCTGCAGCATATGCTACAAACAGTTGCAAAGTTTTCCTGAAAGCTTTTGTTTTGTCCAAGTAGAAGCGTAGCTGCCTTTGTATGTCCAACGAGTGCAGAAGTTTCCCCCCTTTATTCTGGGGGTTTGGATAAAAAGTTGGCAAATGGATGGTTTGGTTAAGAGCCACACTAGATACCACCTTTGGCAGAAAGGTAGAGTTTTGTCCTTAAAGAAACCCTGTTCTGATGAAAAATTATAAAAGGTTCCACTGCCATTAATGCCTGTAGCTCTGAGACTCTTCGTGCTGAAGTTATTGCCAGGAGCAGAGCTGTTTTCCATGATAAAAATTTTAGATCGGCTGTATTGGCTGGCTCAAAAGGTGGCAGGGTCAGTTTTTCCAAAACAAAATCGAGGTCCCAAGTTGGTGTAGGTGCTCTCCGGGTCGGTCTTATGTTTTTAGCCCCTCTGAGGTACTGCTTTAGAAAGGGATGAGAGTATAAAGGAGGATCCGTGTTGTAATGTGCTGAAATGGCAGAGGCGTGGATCTTAATTGATGAGAAGGATAGCCCTTTATCCAGCATCTCAGTTAAGTATTGTAAAATCTGAGGAATGTTTGGGACAAGAGGGTCAAGGCTTTCAGCCTGGTTCCAGGCGCAGAATCTCTTCCATTTTTCTGAGTAAGGTTTCCTGGTGCTAGGCCTCCTGGCCTCCAAAATGACATCCATAACAGCTTTAGAGAGAGATGTTGCCTGTTTGACTAATGAATCTGCCATGCAGCCAGGTTTAGTGTCTTGAGCTGACCGTGCAGGATCGGATTGTTTTGTTGAGTCAGAAGGTGTGAAATCTGAGGCAAAATCCATGGTGGGCCTTGAGCCAAGTTCTTTAGGATTGGGTACCAATGCTGGCGTGGCCAGTCTGGAGCAATCAGGATCATCTGTGGTTTTTCTTGTCTGGCTTTTAGGAGTACCTTTGAAAGGAGAGACAGTGGTGGGAAGGCATAAACTTTTAGGCTTTTCCAGCTGAACGAAAGAGCATCCACTTTCCATGCTTGTGTGTGGTAAGTCCTTGTGCAGAATTTTTGTAGTTGGCAATTCAGTGGGGAGGCAAAAAGATCTATGTCTGGGCATCCCCATGCTGAAGATTTGTGGATTCAATTTCCATTCGTGAGGGTCCATGATATTTCTGCTTAGATCGTCTGCCAGAGTATTTTTCCTTCCTGGCAGGAATTGTGCTTGCAGATGAACTTGATAAGTTAGAGCTGTGTTCCACAAGGTCATGGCTTGCCTGCATAGGGGATAAGAATGAGTGCCCCTTGCTTGTTTATGTACCACATTACTGTGGTGTTATCTGTCCTTAATAATAATTGTCCTGGATGCAGAAGGTCCTTGAAAGCTGTTAGGGCATTTTGAACAGCCAACATCTCTTTTTGATGTGAAGATGCATTTGGTCTGTAGTCCACTTGCCCTGAATGCATTTTCCTGCCATGTGTGCTCCCCAGGCGTAATCCGAAGCATCTGTTGTTAGAGTCTGCCTGGCTGTGGGTAGAGTGAAAGGCTGACCCTTGTTGAGGTGACATGCCTGTGCCCACCATCGAAACTCCTGTTGTAGACAGGGAATTATTGGTATTACTGCTTCTAAACTGTGAGAGTGTTGAGTCCAAACACTTTTTAGGTACCACTGTAATTTCCTCATATGCAGTCTGGCATATGGAATTAGTAGTATGCAAGATGCCATGAATCCCAGGGCCTGCAGAATTTTTCTTGCAGGGAGATGGGACTTCTTTGCCAGTAATTGAAAATATTGAGTCAGTTGTCCTTGTTTGGCATGAGGTAAGCCATCTGGGCCGTTGTATTTAAGCTGGCACCCAGGAATATTATCTGCTGTGAGGGCACTAGTTTTGACATCTTTTCGTTTATTGTGTACCCTAGAGAAATTAGCAACCTTTTTACAAACGCCAGATGCTTTAGAAGAATGTCTTTTGTCTCTGCTTGAATGAGGCAGTCGTCCAGGTAAGGATATATTTGAATTCCTTTTTGTCTGCAAAATGCAATTACTGGTGCCAGGCATTTTGTAAAGACCCTGGGCACAGTAGATAAGCCAAAGGGCAGTGCAGAGAATTGGTAGTGCATTGTACCAGCTTTGAATCTGAGGTATCTTCTGCAATTTTGTCTGATAGGGACATGCAGGTATGCCTCTTTGAGGTCCAGAGTAACAAGCCAAGCCTTCTTGCCCAGCATGGGAAGAAGCTGCTGTAGTGTCAACATTTTGAATTTCGGAACATCCAGGTAAGTATTTAGAGTTGAAAGGTCTAGTATGGGTCTCCAGGCTTTGTCCTTTCTGGGGACCAGAAGGAGTCTTTGAGAAAAAAGTGCTAGTTTTCCCCCTAAGGGGGCTGCCAAAAGGGAAGTGCTTGGCGTACGAAGGGGGGAGTCATTGGGACTGTTTCCTGTAAGGCTGAGACTTGTCCTCACCTTCTTTTGGGGTTGAGGTGCCCCACTGTCGTTGTCTGTTACAGCCTTGGGGTTGAGATCTGCCTCTTGGGCATCTGTATCTGCCTGTCTGACACTGGAAAGGACCAATTCTTTGTAGGCCAATTTCTGCTAAATCGAGGTGGCTGTACCTGTAAGAAATATTTGACTGTTTGCATAGATTTAGCTTTATCCTCCATTTTCTTTAACACCTCTTCTGCCTTAACACCAAACAAGGTATCATGCTGTAAAGGAGCATCCAATAATTTTGCCTTAACATGATCAGGTAAACTCTGTTCTTTTAACCAAGCATGTCTTCGAATCACAGAACCTGTAACTGCGGCTCTACAAGAGGCCTCTAAAGAATCAAAACCACATTGCAGAGTATGTTTTCCCACCTGTTCAACTGCATGCAATAAATCCTGCATTTCTTTATAGTCAGGAGCTTCTGAGCTTGCAAGCATTTTCTGTTTTAACTGAGCCATTAAATATTGTTGGTACTTAAGCATGTGAAACTGTCAATTTAAAGCCCTTACTGCTAAAGTTGCAGAAGTGTAAACTTTCTTCCCCCATCTGTCCAATGCTCTGGAATCTCTGTCAGAGGGGACTGGATTTTTTGCAATGGAACCCTTTGGGACCCTGGGAAATAGTTTCAGGATCAGCAGAAGAGTTTTTATAAAAAAAACTTGAGAGTCAGGGACTCTATAATACCTATCTGGCTTGGCAGGTGCAGGGGGTAAAGAATCTGGAGATAAGCTGGATTCAGAGAACACATCATCCACAATATCTAACACAGGCGGGATAGCTAGGGGCCTGTGCTGAGGCAATAAAAGAAAGTCCCTGAGTCTTTTCTTGGATTCTGAATAATCCCGACTTTCCCAATGGAAATGCTCCCTCATGGTATGTAAGGTTTCCCCAAAAGAATAATCCTCAGGAGGAGAGGCTGAAGGGATGGATTCTTCAGCATCAGAGTCCTCTCATAGGGGGGGGACAGAGAGTATCCCTGGTCTGAAGAGGAATCAGAGGAAATGGAAACCTGATCAGAGGAATCATAGTCTGTATCCTGCCTAGGCCTTTTCTCAGGAGGGGGATGGGAACCCCTGATTAGTGTAATGAGGTCTTCGGCCATTTTAAGCATCTGTTTCTTAGGCATGGAGGACTGTCCAGGAGAATGCTGTACTTGCTTCTTTGTCTTTAATGGTGTTTTTGTCTTGGCTGTTGCTTTAATGGTAAGTTTTGAAGGTCTGAAGACACCCTCAGAAGCCGATGCCTGCTCAGCGGCTCTGGACCCATCTGAGGGGTTAGTTTCCATAGGCCCAATACCTTGAGTTTCCACGTGGGAGTCGGAGGCGGCCTGTGGCTCTGAGGTAGCGGGTGTCAGGAGCTGCGAAAGCGCCTCACTGAGAACCAGCGACTGGCCTAGAAGAGGCTTCGTCATCGGTTTTGGACCTCGGATGCCTGTCCTTATCCTTGTCTTTGCGTTTTTTTCAGAATTGCGGTCGTCGGTTGATCCGACAGCATCGTATAATTGAATCTTCGGCCAAAGTAGTGCAAAGCAAAATCAAAACATCATTTTATAGTGCGTTTGTTAAATCTAGCACAAAACCGACAACTAGTGACGTCGTGATCAGGGCCTAGGCATGAAATACAGTAAGAGTGGAAGTCCTTATGAGGTATTTGCTTTCCACAAGAAATACAATTATTAACTTTTTCTGACATCGGTTTGAGGCAAGAAAAAAGTTTCCCCAATGGGGTACTTAGCTTTATTGAAGACTTCGGATCTGAAATTCGACTTCGGAAATCTCAGGAGTCGGCCGACCAGCACTTGCGAACTGCTTTTGCTTCGGATACCGCGCGGCAAGAAAGACTGAAGAAAATGGCGTCGGATGCAGCTTTTATACCCCTGGCGCATTGACGTCAGGGAAGAAGCGACAGCAACCGACGCCGGACCAAGACTTTGGAACTCTGGCCGACTGCGGGACCGCCTGACGGAAGGATAACCCAAGTGTAATGACTGCAGCAGTGTAATACAATGAACATCTGTACTATGTTCTTTGTGTTTCACTGTTGCCGTCATTACATTTGAGTTGATTCCCAAAGCTAAGGAAGGGAGGAGGAAGTTAGAGAACATTAGGGCCAGCTATTAAGACCTGCAAAACTGCAGTGGCAAAACCAGCTCTGGATTTAGAAAAAATAGGCAAGTGGTAATGCTTAGTGAAGGTATGTACAGAGCTCCAGGTAGCAGCTTCTAGGATGTCCCTGGCAGGGACTCCTCTGAGAAAGGCTGTAGAGGTAGATGCAGCCCTGGTGGAGTGAAATCTAATCCCTTGTGGGGTAGGTTTTCCATGGTGCTTATAGCAGAAATGAATGTAATGGGCTATCGATTTAGAAATTGTTTGCTTTGAAATGGCCTTCCCCTCTAACCCTGCAGCAAAGCCAAGTAGCAGCTGTTCAGATTTTCTGACAGGCTTAGTCCTGTCCAAATAAAATCTAAGTTGTCTGTGCACATCCAAAGAGTGCAGTATTCTCTCTCCTTTGTTTTGTGGATTTGGGAAAAAGGTAGGCAAATGAATGGACTGATTTAGAGCCACACTAGACCCCACCTTGGGCATAAAGGAAAGATTGGTCCTGAGGGAGACCCTGTCAGCATGGAAGATAATGAAGGGCTCCACTGCCATAAGGGCCTGAAATTCAGACACTCTTCTAGCTGAAGTGATATCTAGAAGGAAGGCTGTTTTCCAAGAAAGGAATTTCAACTCTGTAGTTGCAGCTGGTTCAAATGGAGGGAAAGTGAGGTTTTCCAGTACAAAGTTAAGCTCCCAGGCTGGAGTAGGGGCTCGCCTGGGGGATCTCAAATTTTTAGCCCCTCTGAGGCATTGCTTTAACAGTGGGTGGTTCAGTATTATAATGTGCAGAAATGGCAGAGGTATGAATTTTGATAGATGAAAAGGATAGGCCCTTGTGGAGCATTTCTGTTAAGTACTGAAGTACACGAGGTAAGATGAGCACCGTAGTACCCATCCCCTGGGTCTGGCTCCAGGAACATTACCTTTTCCACTTTTCAGCATAGGATTTTCTAGTACTAGGTCTCCTAGCTTTCATTATGACATCTAGCACCTGCTTACTGAGGGATGCTATTGGAGATCTCAAGGAATTAGCCAGGCTGCAAGGTTCAGAGTTTGGAGCCGAGGGTGCAGAATCTGGCCCATCTGCTGGGACAGCAGGGAAGGTGTCTGAGGTAGGTGCCATGGATCCAGCAGTATCATACTGCACAAGAGAGAGTACCAGTGCTGGCGAGGCCAGTCTGGTGCAATCAGTATTGTCCTACGTTTGTATTGTTTGATCTTTAGCAGGACCTTCGAGAGGAGAGGCAGAGGGGGGAAAGCATAAACTGAGAGTCTTTCCCAGGTAAAGGACAGGGCATCCAATTTCCAAGCTTGAGTGTGGGGAGTCCTTGTGCAAAATTTGTCCAATTGGTAGTTCTGGAGTCCCCCATTTTTTCCTCAAGAGGTTGAATATCTTTGGTTCCAGTTTCCATTTGTGTGGGTCCATGAGATTTCTGCTTAGGTCGTCTGCCAGAGAATTTAGGTTGCCTGGCAGGAATTGAGCTTCTAGGTGCACTTTGTAGCTTAGGGCTGTGTTCCACAGAGCCATGGCTAGTCTGCAGAGGGGGTAAGAGTGGGTTCCCCCCTGCTTGTTTATGTACCACATAACTGTGGTGTTGTCTGTCTTTACCAATAATTGTCCTGGAAGGATATAGTCTTTGAAGGCTGTCAGTGAATTCTGTACAGCTAACATTTCTTTTTGGTTGATATGCAGGTGCATCTGACTCGGGTTCCATTTGCCCTGAATGCACCACCCTGCCATGTGAGCCCCCCATGCATAATCTGATGTGTCTGTAGTCAGGGTTTTGGTGGCAGGGGGTAGACTGAAAGGGAACCCCTTGTTGAGGAGGCAGGCCTCTGCCCACCAAAGGAACTCTGTCTTTATACAAGGAATGATATAAATCATTGTCTCCAGATCCTGAGAATGTTGACATGGTGGTGGCAGTATCATGCTTTCGGGCTGCTTTTCTTCAGCTGGAACTGGGGCTTTAGCCATAGGCTTTTTGGATACCATTGTAGTTTCCTCATATGCAGTCTTGCATATGGAATTAGCAGAATGCAAGAGGCCATGAACCCCAGGGCTTGCAGGATTTTCCTTGCGGACAGCTGTATCTTTGTGGCCAGTAGTCTGAAATAAGCTGTCAAATAAACTTGTTTCTCTGGCGTGAGGTAAGCCACCTGGGAAGTTGTGTTCAAGCTTGCTCCCAGGAATACAATTTGTTGGCAGGGTACCAGATGAGATTACTTTTCATTTATAGTGTACCCCAGTGAGGTTAGAAGCTTCTTTACAAATGCCAGATGTTTTAATAGCATGTCCTGGCTTTCTGCCTGAATTAGACAATCGTCCAGGTATAGGTATATTTGAATGTTTCTCTGCCTGCAAAATGCAATGGATGGAGCTAGACACTTTGCGAATATTTGGGCGCAGTAGATAAGCCAAAGGGAAGTGCAGAGAACTGATAGTGCATGGAGCCTGCTCTGAAGCGTAGGTATTTTCTGCAAGATTCCCTTATTGGAATGTGCAGGTAAGCTTCCTTTAAGTCTAGGGTTGCCAACCAGACATCTTTGCCTAGCATATGAAGCAGATGAAGTGTTAGCACTTTGAATTTTGGGATTATCAAAAAGGTGCTTAAAATAGACAGGTCCAGGATGAGATGCCAGGAGCTGTCTTTTCTGGGTACCAGGAAGAGTCTTGAGTAAAAACCTTGTCCCCTTTCTTCTGCTGGGACAGCCTGAATAGCCCTGATACTCAGAGAACCTGCTGTTGTGCCTCTGCCCACTGATTTGGGGGTAGGTCTGGCAAACTGTTTGGGGTTGGTAAGGTGTGGAAGTGGAATCTGTATCCTTGGAAGACTATATTTAAAACCCACTTGTCCTGGGTAATGAGTTCCCAGTGTTTTGCATGCAGGGAAATATTTCCCCCTAAGGAGCAGGCAGCTGAGCAGGGCTTAGAAGGTTTAAGGTTAAGTCATTGTGACATTTTTCCATAGGAGGTGTCTTACTACTTCCAGCTTTGGAAGTGGGAGCCCCCCACTGCTTAGGCCTATGCGTGCCTTGAGCCTGTAGTCTAGGTGGTCTGCTGTTCCTGGGTTTGGACTGAGAAGGCCTGGAAGAGACTGTAAAGGACCAATTCTTAGAAGGCCAATGCCTACTAAATCTGGGAGGCTGTACTTGCAATTAATCTTTAACAGTTTGCATAGATTAAGCTTTTTCCTCCATCTTTTGAAGGACTACTTCTGCTTTGTTGCCAAACAGGGAGCATCCAGTAATTTAGCTTTAACATGATCTGGCAAGGTTTGCTCCTTAAGCCAAGCATGCCTTCTAAGTACAGACCCAGTGACAGCAGCCCTGCAAGATGCTTCTAAAGAATCAAAACCACATTGCAAAGTATGTTTACCAACTAGTTCAGCAGAATGCATTAAATCCTGTAATTCTTTATGTTCCACACAGTCAGGAATCAACATAATTTTCTGTTTAAGTAGTCCCATAATATGCTGCTGATACATTAACATATGAAACTGGCAGTTTAAGGCCCTAATGGCCAAAGTAGCAGAAGTGTATACATCCTTACCCCATCTGTCCAAGGTCCTGGGATCTCTATCAGAGGGGGTAGAGTTTTTGGCAATAGTAGCCTTAATTCTTTTAGGTCCTTGGGAAATGGTCTCTGGGTCCGCAGTAGGATTCTTGAAGAGGAACTTGTGAGAGTCAGGTACTCTGCAATACCTGTCAGGTTTTCTGGGAGCTGGAGGTAAAGTGTCTGGGGCCAGGCTGGATTCCAAGAAGGCATCATCTACAATGTCCAGAACAGGAGGGACAGCTAAAGACCTGTGTTGAGGGAGGAGTAAGAATTCCCTAAGCCCCTTTTTGGAGTCAGAGTAATCCTGGCTTTCCCAGCAGAAATGTTCCCTAAGAGTGTGCAAGGTTTCACCAAAAGAAAAATCTTCTGGAGGGGAAGCAGAGGGAATGGAATCCTCTGCATCAGAATCCTCATAGGTAGATAAGGGCAAATCCTGGTAATCAGAAGAAACAGAAATTTCAGAATCCTGATCAGAAGTATCAGATGGAAAATCAGTTCTAGGTCTCTTAGAGGGGGAAGGTTAGCTTCCCCTAATTAAAGTAATAAAGTCTTCAGCCATTCTTATCATTTGTTTTTTAGGCATATGGGCTTGACCATGCGGTTTGGACATCAGTTTTCTAGGCGTGGGTCAAGTTTTAGGCCTTGAAGAAGAAGATGGCGTTGGTTTGAAATGCAAGTATGTAGGCCTGAATACACCCTCAGAAGCCGGTGCCTGCACAGCGGCTCCGGACCCATCCAAGGTAGAGACATCTGCAGGTTCCATAGTCGAAGAAGCATCTCGCACCATACCAGACTCCGAATGGGTCTCAGCAGAGGCCTGCGAGTCTGAAGTAGTGGGTATCAGGGGCTGCGAAAGCACATCACTGAGTACCGGTGAACTGGCGACTAGCTTAGGGGAAGCGTCGTCGGCAGTTTTGGACCTATGCAGTCTGTCTCTGTCTTTATCTTTACGTTTTTTTCTGAATATCGTTAGTCGGGTGGCTTACCAACATTTCTGGATAGCTAAACCAAGACCCAAAATAATGTGCTGCAAAAATAGACCGAAGACGAATAGTTCGGGGGTTGAATAAAGCATAAAACTGACAGCGAGGGACGTTGTGGTCTGGGCCTAAGCAAGGAAAGCAGTACGAATGGAAATCTTTATGAGGTATTTGCTTTCCACAGGTAAGACAATTAACTTTTACTGACATCGGTTTAAGAGCAAGAAAAGGGATACCCAATGGGGTACTTAGCTTTTTTGATGACTTTGGTTCTGAAACTCTTAAACGAAAATTACAGGAGTCGTCCTACTGGCACTTTCGAAATGCTTCTGCTTCGGACACCGTGCGGCAAGAAAGACTGATGTAATGGCATCTGTATGTTTTATACCCCTGATGACCTGACATCATTTAAGAGGAGACAGCATCCGACGCAGGGATCCAAGACTGGTATTCAGGTCAGCTGAGGGCTACCTGCAGGCAGATAACCCAAATGTAATGACTGCAACAGTGAAACACGAAGAACGTCTTGGTTTTATTTGAAGGGGACTACAGGGATCCCTTCCCTACATCAAGGTATGAATCTCATATTAGAGAGACTGTTGGAGAAAGTACAGTTGTGCAAAATCTTACCATAACAGTATATGTCCTTCTCTTCACTGTTGCAATATTCTTTACAATATGGATCTCCTGCCTAGGGTAGTCCGACACCCTGCCAGTACACCAAAGCCTTCAGGTTGCAATGGGCATACCACACATCACACGTATACTCCCTGTGCACAGTGTAGGGCATAAAGGTGACATATGGACATAGCCTCAGAACTGAAAAAGCCCCAGTAGGAACAAAAGTCTCAGGATACTACAGGTAGCAAGTACATCCAGAAGGGAAAAGGATCAGGGGGAGGAGGGAGGGAGCGAATACTGCAACAGTGAAGAGACATCTACTATTATGGTAAGATTTTACACAACTGTACTATGTCCTTTCATATCACTGTTGCAGCTTTTTACAATAGGAAGAGGACAACAGCTCAGAAAGAAATGCCAGCAGTGCCCTGAAGAAAGCCATGAAGAATGGCCCTGGTAAAACCAGCTCTAGCCCTAGAAATCACATCCAACTTACAGTGGTTGGTAAAAGTATACACAGAATTCCAGGTAACTGCCTCAAGAATAGAAATAGTATCCAAACCCTTGAGAAAAGCACCAGAAGAAGCTACAGCCCTGGTAGAATGAGCCTAAACAGAAGAAGGAAGGCTCTTCCCATGAAATGACTAACAAAAAGAAATGGCCTTCGACATCAAAGAAGAAATTATTTGCTTGGAAACAGCCAAAACCTAAAGTCCTAGGATGAAAGGAAACAAAGAGTTGCTCAGATTTATGAAATGCTTTAGTTTCATCTAAATAATATTTGAGTTGCATATGCAAATCCAAGGTGTGAATAGCATTCTCACTAGCAGATTGTGGAGAAGAAAAAAAGTGGGCAAATGAATAGACTGATTAAGAGACAACTCATTAATGACCTTGGGCGTAAAAGGAGTAGTAGTATGAAGAGACAGCCTAGCTTTATGAAAAGACAAAACAGGAGGGACAGTCATAAGGGCTTGCAGCTCAGATACTCATCTAGCAGAGGTAAAAGCCAAAAGAAAAACAGTCTTCCAAGAACATTGCTTTACAGAAGCTGAAGCAGAAGGCTCAAAAGGAGCCTGAGACAACTGTTCCAATATAAAATGAAGGTCCCAGGAAGGAGGAACAGGCTTCTTGGGAGGCTTAATGTGAACGATGCTTTTAAGAAGCTGTCTGGCCTCAAATCTAGAGGTCAAGGGGGGGGGGGTCAAATGCAATCACACAGAAACAGCTAACAGGTGGACTTTAATAGAAGATTATGCCAACGAGCATTGAGCAATTCACACAAATAACGAGAGAACCAATGGAACATCCACAGTAAGTGGATCCAAGTTATAAGAAAGACACCAGGCAGAAAATCTCTTCCATTCAATGAGATTTTCAAGTAGTGGGTTTCCTGCCTTCCTGCAGGAACCAAAGCACATACTCAGAAAAAAGGTGTGTGAAGGGGATCAAAACCCTATCACCCACAATGTCAGCTGAAGAGTGAACAGGTGGGGATGGATGACAAATCCCTTATCTTGTGTGAGTAGGTCCACCTTGTGAGGTAACTTCTGATGACTGCCATTGGCTAAATACAGAAAAAGAGGGAACTAATGTTGTCTGGGCCAAAAGGGGGTCACCAGCAAGATTTCTGAAGCATCCTATTTTATCTTGAACAAGACCTTCAGAATAAGAGGAAGGGAATGGAAGGAATAAAGAAACATCCCATTCCAAGAAAAAGAGAGGGCATCCACCTTCCAGGCCACAGGGCATGGGACTCTGCTGCAAAATAGAGGAAGTTGCCTGTTCAGAGGGAAGGCAAATAGCTCTACTTCAGGAGTATCCCACTGGTGGACAATGTCAAGAAACACATCCCTGTGAAGCATCCATTCACGGGATTGTGTTACGGACCTACTCAGACAAACTACTTGAAGTATCACCTGATAATGGACAGCTATATCCCAAACATGAAGAACTAGTCTGCACAGGAGATAAGACATTGCACCCCCCCTACTTGTTGATATACCACATCACTGTGGTACTGTGTGTGAGAATTCTGAGAGGTCCTGGAAGGAGAACAGAATGAAAAGCTGGAAAAGCCAGAAGTGCTCTCATCCCTTTCACACTGATGTGGTCTTTTCTTTTTGTCAAAGAGACCAAAGGCCCTGCACTTTCAGAAGACCAAAGGAGGCCCCATCCCACATCTAAGTTATCTGTGAAGAGTTCCTAAGAGGGGAATGGAGGTAGAAAAGGAAGCCCTAGGTTGAGGGACAACTGATGAATCCACCACTGAAGTTTCAGCTTGAGACATGGAAGAGGACGGACTACAAAATCTAAAGGATGAGAATGTTGAAGCCAAACTGACTTTAGAAACCACCGGAGCTTTCTCATATGGAGCTTGGTCAGAGGAAGCATAGGAGTTTTTTTTTATTTTGACTTTAACATTTGTTGACTGGAGAAGTCAAACTAGGACACAACCTATTTTCAGCAGAAGCCCGGAAAGAAACACTCGAGACGCATGTCTTTATAATGTGGGAGGAAACTCATGAGAACTCAGGGAGGACATGTAGAGTCTGCAGAGAAGGCAGGCCAGCTGAGAATCGAACCAGAGAACGTCTTGCTGTGAGGCGACATCATTAACAGCTGCACCACTGCGCTGTGGAATCCATGTAACCCACAGCCCTTAGAAACTCTCTTGTTGAAACTGTAGCCAAAGGAAAAAGAGCTAGAGCTGGAAAGAAAGCAACTGGTGTCAGAAAGCCTTGGGATGAGGCAGGGAAGCCAACATTGGAAAAGCCTGCACCCTAGGAAAACATGATCCTGAGAAGGAGTCATGAATAATTTTTTTGAAATCTGCAGTAAACCCCAAGCTTTGCAGGAGACAAATAGTAAAGTAAAGATGCTGAAGTAAAATCTCTGGAGAAGAGGCCTGAATGAGCAGGTCATTCAAGTAAGGAAAGATCTGTATCCCCCCTCAATCTGCAGAAAGCAATCACCGGAGTGAGGCATTTGGTGAAGACCCTTGGGGCAGCAGAGAGGCCAAAGGGCAAAGCAGAAAACTGAATATGCCAGGAAGCAACAGAGAAACATAAAAATTTCCTGAAAATGGCATGAATAAGAATATGTAGATAAGCATTCTTGAGATCCAGTGAAACAAGAAAAGCCTGAGGAGGTAGAAGAGGAAACAAAGTTTGAAGAGATATCCAAAAGGAAGGAACCTTCAAACAGGTCTTTAGTTGAGAAAAATCCAGAATGGGTCTCCAGGTGCCGTCTTGCCTGGGGACCAAGAACATTCTGGAGTAGAATCCCCTTTCTGCCTCTGAGGAGTTGGAACTTCTTGAATTGTTCCCTGAACCAACAGGCGCTGAAGGTACCTCTGGAAAAAAGGCAGTTGTTCCTTAGGAGGCTAAGGAATGCCAAGGGGGGGGGGGGGATTTCCAGACCATGAATTACCCATGGCAAATTATGGAAAGAAGACATGAGTCTTGAGTGATCTTTTACCAAATAGGAAGGGACAGGGGAAAAACAAAGAGACAGAGGAATGTGACTGAGAAGAGCAAGGCAAGGATAGTCAGACAGCACCTGATTTGTCAGAAAAGGGAGGCTTTTGAGCTGAAGGGGTTTGGGTAGCCTTGAGTTTGAGAAGCCTTAGCAGGAGGAGCCCTTCTACCACACTTTTTATCTTTGGGGAGAGGGCGAGACTGTCTATGAACAAAAGCAGGCTTGTTAGGGTAATTCCTTTGAAATTTAGGAACAGGTGAAACAAAAATACGTTTCAGATCCTGTAAAGCTTTACCCTTTTCCTGGAGGAACTTAAAACAATTCAGCGGCAGCACCACCGTATGGATTATTTATACAGTGACAATATCCATGCTTGCAATTCCACTAATGACATTAATACAGATAATTTAAATGTAAGAAAGACTTAGAAAGTGAATGATATTACTTTAAATGCCTCTGCTTCCATATTGAATGATGAGCATGCGGATGCAACCAATCAGCATCCTTTTTTTTTTTTTTTACAGCTGCAGGTTCCTGAGTTGGTCAAACACGACTCAAGTGGGCAGTTGAGAAGCAGGAGTCGACCGGGACGGAAACACCAGTTAGAGCTGGGGCCTGCAGTGAGAAGGGAAGTCCCAAGAACTTAGTTATAAACATTTCCTCCCAGGAATTAACTACAGAACAAATTGAGGTACTCAATCTTGGTCTAGTGTTTATACCTGTGAAGGGTTCGAGCCTGCATGCGGTTTTGTTAGATTTCAAACTATATGTACGCAATATTGCACTAAAATTGACTTATGGTAATACAACTATACGTGAGAACTTGTTTAAGAAACCAAGTACAGACATTCCCATTTATCCCCCATTGGTAGAAGCTTTTGATAAGATTTGTGAAGAGAAGACTTCTAACCTCTTTAATGAACGAACAATGAAGAAGAGTTATATTACTATGAATAATGTGCAGCATAACGTTTTGAATGAACTGATTTCACGCCAGGACTTGTATATACGACCAGCAAATAAAGGAGTAGGGATTGTAGTTATGGACACTTATAAATATGTTAATGCCAAGTTTGCAATGATGAATATTGTCTACATTATTGTGTATGCGAAAGATGTGAAACTGATAGGATTATTAGGAATATATATTCATACATTTATGATCTATTAATGGAAGGTGTAATTGATAAACAGCTATTTGCGTACTTTAATGTTGATCGTCCTACTATACCTACCATTTATGGGCTTCCCAAGTTTCATAAATCATACAGTGGATATACAAAGTGTACACATCCCTGTTAAAATGCCAGGTTTTTGGGATATAAAAAAAATGAGACCACAATAAATCATTTCAAAATTTTTCCCACCTTTAATGTGAGCTATAACCTGCACAATTCAATTGAAAAACAAACAAATCTGTTAGAGGAAAAAAAAAACATACAATAAGCTGGTTGCGTAAGTGTGCACAGCTTTAAATTAATACTTTGTTGAAGCACCTTTTGATTTAATTACAGCATTCAGTCTTCTTGGGTAAACACCTGCCATCAATTAAAGAGACTCTGATTAACCCCAAATAAAGTTTAGCTGTCCTAGTAGGAATTTCCTGACATTTACTCAGTTGCTTGCTACAGCAAAAGCCATGATTCACAGAGAGCTAAGAAAGCATCAAAGGGATCTCATTGCTGAAAGGTATCAGTCAGAAGAAGGGTACAAAAACATTTCCACAGCATTGGATATACCATGAAACACAGTGAGGACAGTCATCAAAAAGTGGAGAGAAAATGGGACAACAGTGACATTGCAAAGAACTGGACGTCCCTTCAAAATTGATGAAAAGACAAGACGAAAACTGGTCAGGGAGGCTGCCAAGAGACATACAGCAACACTGAAGGAGCTGCAGGAATTTCTGGCAAGTACTGGCTGTGTACTACATAGGACAGCAATCTCCTGTATTCTCCATATGTCTGGGCTATGGGGTAGGTTTGCAAGACAGAAGCCTTTTCTTACACAGAAAAACATCCAGGCCTGGCTAAAATTTGCAAAACAATACATCAAGTCTCCCAAAAGCATGTGGGAAAATGTGTTACGGTCTGGTGAGACCAAGGTTGAACTTTTTGGCCACAATTCCAAAAGGTACATTTGGTGCAAAAACAACACTTTGCATCACCAAAAGTACACCATCCCCACGGTGAAGCATGGTGGTGGCAGTATCATGCTTTTGGGCTGCTTTTTTTCAGCTGGAACTGGGGCTATAGCCAAGGTGGAGAGAATTATGAACAGTTCCAGATATCACTCACTTTTGGCCTAAAACCTTCAGGCGTCTACTAGAAAGTTGAAGATGAAGAGGAACTTCACCTTTCATTCAACATGACAATGACCCCAAGCATACATCCAAATCAACAAAAGAATGGCTTCACCAGAAGAACATTAAAGTTTTGGAATGGGTCAGCCAGATCCAAGACCTAAATCCAATAGAAAATCTGTGGGGTGTACCTGAAGAGGGCTGTGCACAAGAGATGCCCTCACAATCTGACAGATTTGGAGTGCTTTTGCAAGGAAGAGTGGGCAACTATTGCCAAATCAAGATGTGCCATGCTGATAGACTCCTACCCAAGATGACTGAATACTGTACTTAAATCAAAAGGTGCTACAAAGTATTAGTTTAAGGGTGTGCACATTTATGCAACCAGCTTATTGTACGTTTGTTTTTTATTTTTTATATTTTCCTCTAACAGATTTGTTTTTCAATTAACTTGTACAGGTTATAGATCACATTAAAGGCAGGAAAAGTTTTGAAATGATTTATTGTGGTTTCATTTTTTATATCACAGAAACCTGGCATTTTAACAGGTGTGTGTACACTTTTTATATCCACTATATTTTGACTCTCCTCTGAGACCTAGAGTGTCTGGGAAGGGATGGGTCACTGAGCCCTTGTGTATTTATGTTGACAAACAATTACATCTGATAGTTGATAAAGCTGAAACTGGCATGACTGACACTGGGCATTTTTTGAGGAAGTTATCCGAATGGGCTCAGCATACCCACCTTGATGAATATTTTCCTGTTATGGATATTACTTCCTTATTTACTGTTATTCCGAATACGGAAGGAATTGAGTCGGTTAGATGATTTTTGGGTAAGAATTCTACATATACGTCTGAACGAATATATTTGATATATTATCTATTAGATATTATCCTTACTAATAATGTGTTTGTGTTCGTTAATAGATATTACGTTCAGAAGGTGGGTGTAGCAATGGGCACCATGTGCGCTAATACTTATTTGAACATGGTGCTGGCCCAGGGGGAGTCTGAGTTTGCCTTTAATGAGAGGAATGTATGTCGTCATTTTCTTTTGCATTACACTAGATTTATGGATGATGTCTTTTTGGTTTGGGCAGGATCATTAGAAACTTTACAGGGGTTTGTACATTATTTGCATGGCACTACTGAGTATTTGAGATTTACATACAAGTACTCTGATGTGGGTATAGACTTTTTGGGTGTATATATAAAAAGAACAGGTCATGGGATTGATGCAACTATAGGATGGCATGTAAGAAGAATAGTCTTTTGCATGTACAGAGTATGCATCCTAGGCATTTAAAAAGGAATGTAATGAAGAGTCATTAAGACATGCAAAATTACATAAGGACAGTGATATGTACTTTTCTTCTGATACTTTGATGAATGAGTTTTGTCAGAGGGGCGACTGTGAGTCTATGATTCATCAAGTACAGAATGAAGTGCTGGCATATCGCCAGATGAGAGCACAATCCTTTTTTAGGTTGGAAATACACAGATAGTTAGTAATAATGGAGATGATGCAGTAAGGCTATGCTTGAATTACTCCAGTAATGTGCATCATGTTTGTAATGTCATCAGGAAGCACTGGAATATACTTATGAAAGATGCTAAATTTAGAGAAATTGTAGAGTGAACCTAAGTTCACATATAGGAACTTTAAATCTGTCAAAAGAATGATTTGTTATAAACCCCTTCTGAGAGATACTGAACCTAGACTAGCACTTAAAGGGACTTTTAAATGTGGTGGCCGCAAATTTGCAGCTACGTTAATGAGTGTCATCAATTCATGCATCCTGTTATGGGCCAAGGGTACAGTTTAAATTTTTATGCTGATTATGGTACACAAAATATTGTTTTATTTTGCTTATTGTTGTTATTATGCTGGCAAAATGAATCAGTGTTTTAGAGATAGGATTAGGGAATACATTTATAGCACTTGGGAAACATGTAAAGAAAGAAGGTTTTACACACACTTTTACATTTTTTGTACTTGAAGCATTTGTACCAAACATTAGGGATGGGGATGTTAAAACTTGTAAAGAAAGACTGCAGACAACGTGGATTTTATTACTCAAAGCAACTGCTGATAACGGACTGAATGAATACGTCCCTTTAAAATCTGCTCTTAGGTCACGTGGTCTGAGGAGCTAAATTGGAATTATTTAAATGCATGTAATGTGCATCACTTTTTAGATCTGAAGAAGCATCTTGTTGTGATGTGAAAGTGCTCATCTTTCTATTTTGTTTTGATTGTTTTATTTGCCCGGTATTAAAGTGTTCTGTAAGCCATCCACACGAACCACACTTTTTGTTTTTGGTTTATGTTTCAGATTCTGTAAACTTTAACCTTTTCCTGGAGGAACTTAAACAATTCAGCAGTAACACGAAACAGATGTTTATTACCCAGAATAGCATCCATCAACGTATCCTTTTATATCAGCAGGCAAAGGTTGAAGCCGAAGCCAAGAATGCCTCAACACAGAACCAAATGCAGTAAGCTCTAGATGAGGCATCAGCTGTATCACAGCTGCATTTAATGGAATGGCAAGCAACCTGAAAAGATGTCCCTTATAAAAAAGAGCAGAAGTCTTCCCCTCAGAGTCAGAAAGGTCTGAAATAACCTAAAAGGCCTGAGAGAGAGAAGAGACAAAATATATCTGGTCATATGGGTCTGACAGTTCACAGCTCTAAATGCCACGGTAGCAGAAATATATACTTTCTTATCCAACCTATCCATAGTTCTGCTGTCTCTGTCAGAAGGAAGCAATTTTGTAGAAGGCAAGTTTTGATGGCTTGTCAGATGCAACTGACACCACAGAAGGGTCAGCAGAGGGGCATTTATAAAGAAACTTGCAGTGGTCAGGCCCCTTATAAAAGGGGCATTTATAAAGAAACTTGCAGTGGTCAGGCCCCTTATAAAAGGGGCATTTATAAAGAAACTTGCAGTGGTCAGGCCCCTTATAAAACCTATCAGTTTTTTTGGGAGCAGGGGGCAAGGAATCAAGAGCCTGAGAAGCAATGGAAAAGGCAACCAGCAAGGCAGGAACAACAAGAGGGACAGCAGAAGGCCTAGAAGACTCCATTTGCAGAAGCTCATAGTACCTCTTCCGAACATTAGACACCTGTGCATAATCCCATTTAAAAATGTCATCATTCAAGAAATTATGTCACCAAAAGAAATCTCCTCAAATGGAGAGTTAGGACTAACAGACTCCTCTTCCTCACAACCATAATCTAATGAAGAAGGAATTTGGAAAGAATATGTCAGAGATTCCGAAAAAATATATGCTGCCTTCTGTTGGTTTCTTGCTGTTACTTGCATTTGCATGAAAGCATACCAAAGTATATTTAACTATTTATTGTGATCAACTAGTCTTATTACTGCATTGTACTAAGTACAATAAATACACAAGAGACAACTACTTCAGTTAATACACTTTTTTTTCTATTACATTTTCCTTTCGGATCTACAAGCATGCAACACAGATGCTGTCAGCTCTCTATGGCAAATTCCCAAACCTTGCTTACTGTTACACTCATTTATACCAAAAAGTGAGATTTTTTTTTTTCAGAGACTGATGTATAGCAGTTCTTTCTTTGTATAACAGTTTTTCTTTGTTCCCTTGTCCTTGGTTCTTTGTGGTTTGATGATCCACGGAAACTCAGTCTTGCACTATCTGAAACGTGATGTTCCAGCACTATCTGAAACTTGATGTTACATCTCTTTACTTCGTTGATGTCCTTCCATCTGCGCAGTTATTTTTACAGACTTTGTTTCTCAATAACATAATCCTTTACATGGATGCCAAAATCTAAGCTATGCCAGCACACTTTCTACTACTTATTTTTCAGCACTGTATACTATTTCTAAATTAACCCTTTATATTTCATATAATTCTTGCAGCTAATAATCATGCTAACAACAGTTTAAATAGAGACAGAATACTATTTTCTTTCAGTTCCCTGTTATTTTATTATTTTGAGGAACGGACTAAACAAGAAGTTATGTACTCACCATAACGTTCGATGTATGTAGTCCATCTCTCCTCACATTCTTACCCATGGGGTTCGGAGCCGAATATCGGCTCCAACTCGGCCTATTTACTAGCTCAAAAGTCTCTGATTGGCTGGGCTAAGAGGGTATCCCATAGTACACTGCTTCGCATCCCCAGATCTAGTTTGCTGCAAACAACTCTGTTATTGCATACATAACACACATCCATACAAACAAATTATCCAAACAAATTAATCAAAGGGACCCTGCATGATAAAAGTTTTCCTCCAAATCCTCCAGGCAGGGGGGAAGGTGGGAGGGTAAGTAAGAATGTGAGGCGAGATGGACTACATACATCGAACGTTATGGTGAGTACATAACTTCTTGATGTTATGTAGTCCTATCTCGCCTACATTCTTACCCATGGGACAGCGTCTCTAGCACCTACAACCTGAGTGGCTCAAAGGAAAATACTCCTGAAAACTGTGGAGCCAAATGAAGATCTGCCCCTGCAAACCACTTCCAATTTGTAATGAGAGACAAAAGTGTGAGGAGAAGCCCAAGTGGCCGCAGCACATATATCATCCATCGACAATCTAGCTTGACAGGCTGTGGATGTGGAGACTGCTCTTGTGGAGTGGGCTTTAGGTGGAAAGGGCAAAGTTTTACCTGCTGTGTGATAAATGAAGGAAATACAGCTGGCTATCCATCTAGAGAGTGTGACCTTGGATACCGGAGAACCAAGCCGGTTTTCGGAAAAGGTGACAAAGAGTTGGTCAGATTTCCGAATCTCTTTTGTCCGATGGAGATAGAAGCATAACTGTCTATGTACATCTAGTTGGTGAAATCTGAATTCTGCCTTGTTGGAAAAATTGGGGAAGAAAACTGGCAGCTCAATAGACTGATTTATATTAGACAGGGAAGCCACTTTGGGAAGGAATGACGGGTTTGGTCTAAGGGAGACTCTTATCTTTATGGAAGATCAAATATGGGGGTTTGATGGAAAGGGCTTGGATTTCGGAGACCCACCTTGCTGAAGTGATGGCTATTAAAAAGGCTGTTTTCCATGTTAGAAACTTTAGCTCACAGGTAGCTGCAGGCTCGAAGGGTGGAAGAGTGAGGGCTTGAAGAACAAAATTGAGGTCCCAGGGCATAACAGGTTGTGATACTGGGGGACGAAGCAATAGGGTACCTTTAAGGAACACTTTACATAGTCTGTGTGCCATAAGGCTAGGTTCACTGGTCACGTGGAAGTTTGATATAGCCGCCAGATGAACTTTGATGGTGGCTGAAGTGGACCCCTGATAGAACAATATAGACAAAAATTCCAAAACGGAATCAAATGGAGCCATGTAGGGATCAATGCCTCTGGAATGAGCCCAAATAGAGAATCTTTTCCATTTGCTAAAGTAGATTTTTCTAGTGGATGGTTTATGAGAGGACGACAAAATATGGACTACGTCTGGCAAAAAATTATGACATCTGACTAAGGATGGAAGTGGAGTAGTCAGGCTGTCAGCCGGAGTGTCCTCAGAGAGGGGTGGAACTGTCCCGACATGTGTGTCAGTAAGTCTGGAAGGAGTTCCAGAATCCAAGGAGTATCCACAAGGTAGGATTTAGGAAAGGGAACCATACTTGATGAGGCCAGTGTGGGGCAATCAGAATCATCCTGCTTCCCAAGGATTGCACTTTCTGAATCACCCTTGAGAGAAGGGGAAACGGAGGGAAAGCATAAAGCAGACCGGAGGGCCAATTGTGAGCTAGAGCATCCCCCTGGGGGGATCAGCGAGAAGTAGTTGCTGCATTTCGCATTGAGAGGGCTGGCAAAAAGGTCGCAGCAAGGTTGACCCCATCTGCTGAAGATTCGCTCTGCCACCAGGCGATTCAGGGACCACTCGTAGGGCATAAGAATCGCCCTGCTTAGCTTGTCCACTATCACATTGGTCTTCCCCGGGATGTGCGTTGCCACTAGAAACCTTTGGGAAGCTATTGCCCAATGCCACACGTGCATGGCCTCCCTGCATAGTGGATAAAATCGGGTTCCTCCTTGCTTGTTGAGATACCACACTATTGACATGTTGTCTGAGTGTATTGCAATAGTCCCTAGAGGGAGGACTTCTTAAAGTGCCTGCAATGCAAGAAGCACTGCTCTCATCTCCAGGACGTTTATGTGCAAATGTATCTCGGGCTCCTGCCACGTGCCTTGGACCATCCTGCCGAGATAATGCCCCCCCCACCCTATCTGGGAAGCGTCCGTGGTCACTGTGGCCACAGGGGAGGGTGGAACAAAGGGTTTTCCTACGTTCAATTTGTTGGTGCACAGCCACCAACAGAGGTCCTGCTTGCATTTGTCTGTCATTAGGATTGGATGGGATAGCGGAAGTCTTTGGAGAGACCACTGGACAAAGAGAAGCCATTGACGAATTCTCCTGTGTAATCTCGCTAACGGGACCAACATGATAGTAGCTGCCATGGGCCCTAAGAGTTGAAGAATCAGTCTTGCCTTCGCATGTCTCAGAGGCAACAGCATGAGAATTTGTTGTTGCAACCCCGTGATTCTTTCTTGTGGTAGGAACGCTCGCATTTGAATGGTGTCCAGCTCTGCTCCTATAAAGGTGACACGCTGTAAGGGCAACAAGGCAGATTTTCTCCAGTTTACCGTAATGCCTAATTGGTGACATAGACTGATGGTAGTGTCCCTGGTCTGAATTAGTAGATGCCTGGTGGGGGCGGTGAGGAGCCAGTCATCCAGGTACGGAAACACCTGGAATCCTTGACGTCTCAAGTGAGCCGTCACCACTGCCGTACACTTGGTGAACACCCTGGGGGCTGTGGTGAGACCAAAGGGCAGGGCTCGAAACTGGAAATGTCTGGCTCCCAGCCGGAAGTGTAGATGACACCTAGATGCCCTGTCCATTTTGATATGGTAGTAAGCATCCTTCAGGTCGATGGAGCACATCCATACTTCCTTTCCCAACAATGGGAGAATAGATTGTAGGGTGACCATATGGAATTTGGACTTGTGTACGTAATGGTTGAGTTGACTGAGATCTAGTATGGGTCTCAGCTCCCCTGTTCTTTTCGGCACCAAAAAGAATCTTGAGTAAGTCCCTAATCCGATCTGGTCTGAGGGGACTGGTTGGATGACTCCTTTTTCTAGCAGCTAAGATACCTCTGAGGCTGCTTGATCCCTTTGACTGGGTGGAATGTCTGGAATTCTTCTGATGGGAGGGGGTACTGAAGAGAATGGAATGGTGTAACCCCCGGAAATTATCCTTAATACCCATCGGTCCTGGGTGATGTTTTCCCAGGTTTCCGGATACAAGGAAATTCGACCCCCGACTGGCTCCGGATAAGCACAGTCGGGCACACCCTCAGGAATGAGAGTATGGAGAGCCACGAAAAGAGTCGCAGTCCCCAGAATTGCGAGGGCCCCCTCTGCCTCTGGGGCAACGTCTCCCTGAATAACTCTCCCCTCCCCTGCCTTGGGAGGGGGTTTCACCTTGTGCGGCAGGAAAAAACCTTTGTGATTTCTTGAACCACATCTTTCCCCCTCGCTGAGCCTTGGGATAAGGCCTAGATGGGAGGGAAAAACGGACCCCTACAGCAGACAGGATCTTTCCCTCTTGCTCGCACCTGGTGAGAGTGTCTTTCACTTTGGTCCCAAACAAGGAGGAACCATCAAAAGGGGCATCAGTGAAGGAAGACTTGAAGGCCTCCGCAAAGTGACACAGGTGCAGCCAGGCTTGCCTTCTAAAGGCTACACCTGAGCTGGCCGCCCTACTCACTCCCTCGGCCGCATACGAAATGAGTCACTTGGACGAGTTTGCGATGGAGTTGAGGGTAGAAACCTGTGCGTTGACTGTCTGAGCCACCGCTTCAGGTATGTTACCCGCAAAAATATCTCCCGACTCCTTAAGGAGATCTCTCTGGAGCCGAGTGAAATGAGATAAGTAATTCAGCGACCTTAAGGTGAAGGTGGTTGAAGACAAGGTACGCTTCCCATACCGGTCCATAGTCCTAGACTCCTTGTTAGGAGGATGGACTGAAGAGGAAGACTCTGCAATGTCCTTCTGGGTGGCTGCCGCCACCACCATGGCATCTACCGGGACTCCCTTTGTCAGAAATTCTTTTCCGTGGGGGGCGGAGAGAAATTTGTTGGGGCGCCAAGGTACTGGCTCCACAGAATCAGGGTTTTCCCACGCCCTTTGACAAATAAGGTCAAGAAATTCATCGAAAGGTGGAAACACCCAGGAGGCGGAAGGTTGAGCACCAAAAGCCTTAATGAATACTGACTCCTCTTCGGAAGGGGTTTTGGAAGGCCAGTTTCCTCTTTGTTTCAGTATCTCCAGGATATCAGAGAAGGAAACATCATCAGAGAAAGACTTGGGGGACCCTTCCGATTCCTAGAGGTCAGTATTGGAAGCGAGAGACTCATCCTGGGAGTCTATGTGCTTCCTCTTGCACAATTTCTTTCTGGGAGGTTCCTCAGGCACAGGCTCTGAGGGACCTTCAAAAAGTGGGGGACCGCTCGTGGGGGTATCCTTAGGGCATGGCGCTCTGCTGTCCAAGAATAGGTGGGTGTCAGAAGCTCTCGCCAGAGTGGTAGGGGATGGAATGACCGACCCGAGTGACGTAGCTGACAACCTGGCCAGCGCGCTCCCGCATGGCCTCGAAGGCGGGTCCCCCCAAGTCCGAGGACCGACCAGCCTCCAAGGCCATCACTGGGACCGGGGTCCCCCTAGCCGATGCACCGAGTGGGAGACTCGCAACCGAAAGATGTCCCGATGCATCCCCTTCGAGACCAGAGTCTCAAAACCTGTGGACGGAACCGACACGGTTGGAGCCGAGGACGGCACCGATAAACCCAGAGGGGGTATCGGAGCCGGCGCAGGAACATCACTCAGAGCGGAACGTGCCGGCTCCGACAGCAAGGATGTGCTCGGAGGAGGAATCGATGAAACAACCATAGGAATTGGCTCCAGAGCCGACTGGGTTGGAGCCGAAAACAATTAAGCCAACACCGGTGACTGCAGGAGCCTCTGCACCACCTTATCCACATCCAAATCGGAAAGTCTGGAGGATTTGGAGGAGATGGATGGAGACTGAGACCTCTTATCTGGTGACCCATGCCTCACACTCGGCAACCGGCTCTGAATAGGTTCAAGAATGATCGGAGTGGACGCTGATTCACTTAATACAGACACCTCCTGTGGCCCCGAAGACAGTGGAGCCGAGGAAGCAGTATCCAATATGGTAATCTTCTCCGGAGGCTCCGAAGATGCCGATAGAGCCGGAGACCTTTTCTTGGACTTGGAGGACTTAGATTTCGACTGGGAGCTGGGAGCCGAATCTATAGCCTCCTCGAAAGATGGTTTAAGCAGTCCCTTTAAAATCAATTTGTTTTTCCTCTCTTGGAGCACCCTAGGACTGAAGGCGTGGCAAAAGCTACACGACTCCTGTAAATGGATGGCTCCAAGACAGTAAACACAGACAGAGTTTCCATCCGTGATGGACATTTTATATCCGCACTTTGAACACTTTTTAAAGCCAGAAGGCTTACGTTCTTACTGATCTTTAGACATATCCAAAGAGTTAACAACTTCCAATGGGTGCAAAGCACACAGCGTAACTACAGTTAACAACTATCAAAAAGGGCGGGAAGCCCACAACTTAGACAGCAGACAGTACCACAGAGAAGAGCGAAGCTCTTAACCAACAAACAATAGCAATGAGAACCTCTAACTTAAAACGGTTATCAAAAAAAATACATAATAAGTAACAGACGAACTACTCACTAAGGGAGGACTAGGTCCTCTAACTAAAACGGGCCTAGCCCGTGGGAACTGTTAGGGATACCACAAAAAACACTACTAAACACACAAACACAACTACCGCAGCAAAAGTAGCTATTAAAATAGCTTTTTAAGTATAAAGCAACCAATTTCTCAAGAGAAATAAGTCAAAAAAGGGTACTTAGCCACAGCCAAGCGAGACCACGTCCGAGCTCTACAAGCAGCAAACGAGATCTGGGAATGCGAGGCAGTGTACTATGGGATACCCTCTTAGCCCAGCCAATCAGAGACTTTTGAGCTAGTAAATAGGCCGAGTCGGAGCCAATATTCAGCTCCGAACCCCATGGGTAAGAATGTAGGCGAGATAGGACTACATAACATCTTCAGTTAAAGAAAAGACTGCATTTGTTTCATCAGCATTGCTATTTACAGCATTTACTACTTTGCTCATATTTACAATCATAACTTGTTGAGTTATTGAAACTCTTTGCAACCTGCAGCATATAAAACAATTCCAAGTTGTCATTATTATTATTACCTCTAAAACTACCAACACAGGATGTATTAACCAATTTAGCAATTTGGTCCCAGATCATGAATATTTTGTGAATATGTCCTACCAATTATGGGCAGTGCCAACTTTTGTTTTTGTCTTTTACTATTAACACTGGGTTATTTGAAACCACACATACAAACTGTGGTGCCACTTTAACAAACATTTTGAAATTTGAAGGCAATATTGTCTATTTACAGAACATTTTGTTCAATTTACAAATTTAGATACATTAGTACTAAATGTATTTATTTATTTATTTTACATTTGTTAACCGGGAAATTCCGACTGGACCAGGACTATTTTCAGCAGAGGCCTGGGGAGAAAAGATCCAGTAATTAGTTGTACAAAAACAGTACAGCAAATATAATACACGCAGTTAGTTGATCCATGGAAACTCAGTCTTGCATTATCTGAAACGTGGTGTTCCAGCACTATCTAAAACTTGATGTTACATCTCTTTACATCGTTAATGTCTTTCCAGCTGCCATCTGCATAGTTATTTTTACAGACTTTGTTTCTCAATAACATACGCCTTTACATGGATGCCAATATCTAAGCTATGCCAGCACACTTATTACTTCTTAATTTTCAGCATTTTATACTATTTCTAAATGAACCCTTTATATTTCATATCATTCTTGTAGCTTTTTATTCAAGCTAATAATCATGCTAACAACAGTTTAAATGGAGACAGAACACTATTTTCTTTCAGATTCTTCATCAGAATCTTCATTCTCATCAGAGGAATCTTGCTCCCTATGCCTTTTAACAATGGCAGAAGACCAAGGAGAAGTTGAAACAGAACCCCCCCTGAGGAGGCTTCAGAAACATGAAGTCATTAAACAGGCTTTGAGTGAAGTTTTGCCTTTCACTCTGAAGATGTTTAGGGGCAGGAGAAATATACTTGTTTTTTTGCTTCTTTTTAAGGGGACATCAGCCTTACAGATTTTAAGAGGCTCTGACCCCTGATGACATTCAATTACTGTAGTCAGTATCTACTCCCTCACCAAAATCTGAGGAACACTCCTAGGCCCTCTGGTAATTATCAGCAGCAGTTCTCCATGTACATCCAAAGTGAATGTCTGCAAGGCATCTATGGACGTGCGTGAAGCCGGATCCATGCAGGTCTCTGACGCTGTCATGACAAGGGAATCCAACAGAGAAACTGGGCAGTCCTCAGGGCTTTCACTATTCTCAAGAGAGACGTCCATGAAGATGGCACAGCGGAAGTATCAGACTGAGTTTTCTTGATCTTCTTCGCTGACCCTTCAGCCAGGAATATCCTTCAATGGTGTCATTAGCCAACAGCTTAAGACGTTGATTTTCTAAATAAATAGCTAAGGAGGAAGGCCGACTACACAATGTCTTAGGGGCAAATGCTTGGCAAATAACACAAAATGTATGGTCGTGGGAAGCACCCAAGCAAAATAAACACTGCTTGTGATGATCTTTATAGGAAATCTGTTTCCAGCACAAGCATTTTCCCTTTTTGGATAACATGAAACCAACAAAGTAAAAAAAAAAAAAAAAAAAAAAAGAGATAAAAATAAAAAAAAATCCCAGTGGAGCACTTATCTGGAAGTGGCTTGTTAACCAGCAGATGAGCAAGCATTCAGACTGACAGTCAAAGATGGCATTCAGACTCACAGTAAAGAAGTTCTGGGGATGGTACATCTGGCCATCACCTTTATGCCCTATGCCATGCACAGGGAGTATATATGTGATGTACAACGTACCCATTACAACCTAAAGGCTTTGGTATACTGTCCAGATGTCGGGCTGCCCTAGGCAGGGGACCCCTATTGTAAAGAATACTGCAACAGTGATAGGGAAGGACATCCTATTTTTCTCTTTTTGCATATCCTCTTCTTGGGTGTATTCAGAATGTTGGTTGCTCCTTAATCTATCCCTCATCAGATACCTCTTCATGCACTTATTTCTTGAGGATTTTAAGTAATTGTTGCTGTTGCCCTGATTTGGCAGTCTCCTGCTTCCATGATTTTTAAGTTAAACTGTGCTTCTCCTTTGGACTTGAAAATATTTAGCAGCACTGCAGGGAGTTCAGGGTTCCAACTTTGTTGGTTGCCAGGTTCCTACATGTCATCTGTTAGGTTTCCACAACAGTAAAGGCTTGTGTATTTACATAATGCTTTTGTTTACAGGTCAGTCCAACTGAGTTGTGGTAGACCCTTTTCAGTGCAGGACCAGGGAGAAAATCTCCGGTTACAAAACAGGCAGTTTTCTATACTAGAGAAAAATACAAAGATTAAATATACAGTATGGACAGAAAATAACAGACAGCTATAGCAGAGAAACTCTACAATCAGTAAAATAAACAATCACTGCATATCAATACATGAAAAAATGACATACATAGTGAGGTTTAAAATGTCAACTTAGAACATTTACACTTGCAGGTAAGGAGAAATGTGAGGTAGTAAGCATAGAGGCGGTGATGAATAGGCGAGTTGTGTGTATATTTGCTAACTAATATAAATAAAGGTGTAGTGATGTTAAGATAGATGTGGAAGGTAGAATGATTTGGAATTTTGCTGGAGGGGAAAAAATCTCGGGGGGGGGGTGAGTACAGAAAGCAGAAGTTGTCAGTAAAGGCAAAGTGATAGAAAACAGTAGATTTATACTGAGAACTTAGTTTGTTGAGTGGTAATGCAGGTGTGTACCAGATGAGGTATTAGTCTAAGGAGGTGGAAGAGCAGAGCCAAATGTTGCTTTAGAAACTCTTTCTCTGCCTTACCTTACAAAGGGGTCCTGGGATACTCCATGTGAGGAGGAGGTTTCTGGCTGTGCTTGTGAGGCAGGAAATCCCACTCCATTTAGTTTGCTCTAACTTGGGAGACATTCCCTATTAGGAAATAAAACTACTAGCCTCCCTCTGCTCAGTCTCCCATGTTCAGAAGGTCAACTGCTTCCTGGTCTACTGGCATTACTTTGGAGCATTTTCCACATTCCAAATACCAGCTACCAGGCATATTCTTAATTATTAATGAATAATGTAGGCTTTAGTAAAATGCAAAATGCTGTTTCCTTTATAACATTTACTGCATCTTATAATAATATATTTCATAGGTATCATGCATTTCTACTGCTTCACAAATTTATAGTAAAAGCTTAACTGATTGCATCTAGTCCTACTACTTTGATTGACGTAACATTATAATGCAAATATATACCAAATGCGATAATGAATTACTGGTTGTACTGATTTCTAAAGCCATTAATTGTTCTGTTACTCTCACATCTTCAATGAGGCATATGGGCTGCCAGTCAGCATTCTAAACTTAAAGTGCTGAACCATTACTATTTGGGGTTCTCCACTGTTCTAATCTGCTCTAGAGGATCTGTGTTAAGAATGACTTATGCCTACTTGTTTATTGCAGACTATTCCATTTTACTGAATTCATTCTCACTCTTATTCCATTTTACTGAATTCATTCTCACTCTTATTCCATTTTACTGAATTCATTCTCACGCTTAGTCTTGCATTAATGTATTTTAAGGCTGGGACATTAAAGTGGTGCATGGCTCTTTAAAGGTAACATTTATGGTGTTCTATTCACATGGTAGCAAAGTGTGATGTATATGTACAGGTGGTATGTCACAATTCAACTGTAATCTGCTCCTGAACGGAGGTCGAACTGTGAGATGCCATTTCCTATACAAATGTATGGAAAATGGTTTAGTTCATTCCCGGCCCAAGAACACCTCTTAAATGGAGGAAAGGATGTGGTGGAGGAGGAAGGGAGGACTACTGTACATTCTTGAAACTATGGCTCACATGTCACATACAAATTTATTTGATGTTAAATCCATCTAAGAATGCAGGCTAACATGTTTCCTGTCCAGCATGCTCATTACATCATGGAGCAATAGCAGTTATGAAATGAATGTTTGTTGTCTCTGATTCTGATTAACGTTTTAGTTAGTTCACTTTAATGTGATATAAATTATAAATTAAAACATCTTACAATAGTTTCTTATCAACACCCCCAAAAGAAATAACACACAACAGTGTATACTGGTGTGTGTTTGTTTTTTTAATCCTTCTCCAGGACTTTGTCAGTGGCTCCCCTACTTGGCTCATTCAGCCAGGTGAGTCGGCGACATACATTTGTATCCATTCTCTCTGCCCAGCCCCACCAGTGCCCATGCCAAAAACTGAACTTGGGTTACCACATTTACACTATTTACAGCGTACACTTAGTCTTTAGTTGTTGGAAGGGGAGTCTTCTTCACCCTGCCCAGTGGCGGCTGGTGACTTCAAATTAAGAGACAGCTGAATGGGTGGGGCCAATGGGAAGGGGTGTGACCAACTAGAAAGGGGTGGGGCTATGCTCAAAACCAAAACAACTGGAACTGTAATTAAATACGCTGCCCTGGGTGCCAAACCGTCTTTACGAGAGTCCAATCAAGACAAAATGAAGTGTAGAAGAAAAAAAATATTTCAATGCATTGGCTACATGACAACTTACTTAATATCTAGATGGAAACACAAAGGTTGTGAGGCATGAAAAAATAAATTGCTTTTTAAATACATTACTGAAATGCCAGTCAAAATCAAGTATAAAAAAAAACAAGCAGCACTCAGCTCAAACCACTGCTCCTTGTACTGCAGTTCTAATTATAATTTATATTCAGCTTTATAAAATTACCAAGTAACATGCTGAAAGTAGCAATCTCTGTGATAGCCCCACTTGTAAAAATGTTTCTTATCCAAAAAAGACCTGCTGCCTGACAACAACTATCTACTTGTTTCATGGAGAACACATGATCAAAGTAAAAAATGAACAGAGAACAAGAAACAAGCTCAAGATAAATTGCTTAAAGGATTACTGCACAAGTTATGGACCACACATGATAGATTGGCATTCTGTTTAGTTTACGGTTATGGGTAAAGCCTGCAAAGATAAATGCAATTCTCCACCAAATGTAATGAGCTTCTGAAAATACTGTAATCCTGTCCTTTATTACAAATACTGTCATATGCATTTCAATAACTAAGGCTTATTCGTTATCTAGTTATGTAAATATTCTCTGCATGGCAACAATGAAAAGGCTTTCAATGTTGGTAATTCTTTAAAAGTATGCTTATTAAAGCTTACTTGCATCTTACAATCTCTGACAAGCTTACCTGATGGTCATTAAAGCATTGCTACTTTAATACAGAGCAACAGGGCACTGCAACAGCATGCATTTTCTGAATAACAAGAAGCATAAATCAACAGTATAAAAATATGACAGAAAATCAGAACATTCTGCAAAATCAAGGACACATAAAAAGCCACGGTCATACTTGTGGTCTACCTTGGATGGGGGAATACTCTGCACACTTACACTGCATAACTGCTCCTTGCCTTGCTTGGACACATCCAGAGCCACTACAATGGGGAGTGGAGTGCAACAAGTAGGTCACAGTTTGAAATGTCTCTGGATGACGGTGATGGCTCTGACACTCATACCTCTCAACTTCAGAGCAAGAAATCTGGACAAAGCCATAGACAGAAGTGGGACACAGGGCCAAAAATAAAGACATTTTTTAAATATTGCTCTTATAAACTTAGAAAGATAATAGAATAGTAGTAGGTCTTGCATTAGTATGAATTTTTGAAGGGTATGAAATCTGAAACCCAAATGTCTGCCATTATTTTCTAACTTCAATCTTTAATGATTTGCTACTAATTTGCCAGAAAACCACAATTTTATGAAAAACAGACCAAATATGTTATGCAAAAATATAAAATTGCCACACAGTACAGCTGTGAACCTGTCAAAGAAGGGACACATTTTTAAAATTAGTACTGTTAACTTGAGCAGCTGACAAAATAAGAGCATCTAAATGCATTTCTGAAATAAAAGTAATCTATAACTCTGATCATTACAGCTATTTATAATTGTAAACCCTCCACGTTTTCTTCCAAAATTGCCATTTTGCAGAGGGATTACTAAGGGGAGAGCAACATTTTGAGCCAAAATTGGAGACAGTTGAGAGGTTTGGATATTCCTAATTCTATAAAGCGATTTATGTACACGTACCTGTCAACCTCTTAATGCAGGAAATCTGGATACGGCCAAATATATTGGGGGAACATACAAACAGTACTAAAAAGACAGTTGATAGAATAACAGGTCTTGCTTTAGCATGCATTTTTCTGAAGGTTATGATGTCTGAAACTCGATGTCTGTCATTATTTAGTGACTTCATTCCTAAATGATTTGGCAGAAAACCACAAATTTTATGAGGAACAAACCAAAAATAAGAAGCATTCTGCAAAAGTCTAGACAGTTGAGAGGTATAGTTCAGCCGGGGCTGTCTGAGTTTGCTGCCCCCCCCCCCCCACACACACACACACAAAATCATGGTCGAATGGAGTGTCCCCCCTGCAGCCATTCCAATGTCCCATTCCTTGGTTATTTCACCCCATTTGCCATAAACACTGTAATGTGCATACTGCTTTACTTCTGCAATGGTATGGATTTCATTTGAAAGTTTTATTTTATATTTTACAGCATAAACCCTAATAGATACCTGCTAAACAAAGCAATGCAGTCTCACAATGAAAATAGACTTGGCATTAAAACTCTGCCCTTGAAACTCACATTCACTGAAACAGCATTGAAACCCACATTCAATGAAAATACATTTTGCCAGTGGCAGATAAAGATTAATTTTGGGCTGTTTTCAAATCATAGGCCCCTTGAACACGAAACATACACATGCTCTTTGATACACCTTCCTGACTGTATTAAATTATATTCCTTGTACAATACAGTACAGTTGAACTGCCCAATTCAGAACATTTCCATCATAAAAGTCTACTCAAACTTCAACAGTCCACCAGTATCAGTAAATATGCACAATCTCTGAAGTAAAAGCCATCTAAATAATTCCACATTAAAGAAATCTGTTAACTAATGAAGAGGTTACTGCTAGCAAACAACTTTATATGTCATTGTTTCATCTACAAATAAAGTGCCTGTTGCCCTTGAGGAATAAATTGCTTATGTTGCATTAAAAAAATTATAATGCTAGTAATATCGCAATAGGGAATGGATGGCAAACTGATAACAGGTTCATAGTTACTAGGTATCTTCGCCAAAGAGGACTGCAGCATCCATCCCCTTTAAAACCGAGTACAGTATCAGCAATGGATCTACCTACTGTGGGAGTAGAACCTACAGCCTTCTGCATCAAAAGCAAGTGCACTACCTGTTGTGCGATTTACAATGTAAGCAGACTCGGCATAAACAGCACTAAACTTTTGTTCCCCTGCAGCTCTCAGCTCTTTGTAAAATCTACTCAACACTCAGCTGTATCTCTGAACTCTGCAGCACAAGAAATCTGGACAAAGCCAAAATTTATTTGGGTGGGGGGACAAAAGCCCAAAAACCAGGGCCACATTTTAAACATTGCTTGTATAATGTTGGAAAGTTGCTAGAATAAAATGCTGTGTTACCACCATACATTTCACTGCCAAGTATAGAACCCAGGTCCCTGTGCTAAACAGCCAGAGCAACATACCACTATGCCAAATCATCTATTTTTATGAAAGAAAGGAAGACTGAAACTTAAATGGCTACCATTTAGTGAATTCAGTTCTCACCATAGCTGTCAACATCATCTTAGCACAAAACACCTGAACAAAGCCAATAATGGGGGAATACAGCCCCCAAACATATTCAGTGAGTTCAGTTATCACCATAGCTCTCAACCTTGGCCCAAAAAACCTGGACGAAGCCAATAATGGGGGAATACAGTCCAAAAAATAGGGACAAATATCCACTGAGGACACCAGAGCAAACCCACACAAACACAGAGAGGACATGCAGACTCCACACAGAATGCACACCAGCCAAGAATCAAACCAGACAACCCATAGCTGTCAGGCAACACTGCTACCCACTGCACTACTGTCTGTTTTAAGTAAAAATAATACAGAAACCACAGATTTTATGAGGAACAGAACAAATATGAGGCAAAAATCTGTAAATGTTTTAGAAATGGTGGTGGGTAGGGAATTCAGGCTCTTGTCACTTGGGTTCAAGGTACAGGGTTCAAGCCTTATTCTCTACCCACCACCATGAAGCAACTGGGGCATTTCACACACACACACACACACACACACACACACACACACACACACACACACACACACACACACACACACACACACACACACACACACCATCCTGCAGCTTCTCGGTCTCACACACCTGTTTCCCGATCATACACCCTACCAGTCTCGGCCACGATCCGATCCTGTACTCAGTCCATCCTGCAGCTTCTCGGCCACGATCCGATCCTGTACTCGGTCCATCCTGCAGATTCTTGGTGTGGCGTCGTGCAACAAATCCATCCTGCAGCTCCCTGATCTCGGTCCTCCATGCTGGCATGATCTGCACCTCCCATCCTAGCCTGCGCATACTCTCCCACGAGATGTGAGGAGGCTGGAGCCTCCTGCTATTGGCCCAGACTGCTGGCGATGCAGTCTGGTGACGTCTGGTTTGTGCGGTCGTCACCGCACAGATCTTTGGGTTGGAAGGGAGGAGTTTACTCCCTTCCCTATCCGGACTGCCTAACTGAGCAGTCTGAAGCTCAGGAATGCCTGAGCATGTGTGCTTCGTGTTCTGGTCTGCCTAACACAGCAGCCAGGAACTTAGCACGCATGAGTGCAGTCCGAGATTTTTTTTTATTATTTTCAAATTTTATTCTATTTTTATTTTTTCTATGGGGACTGCAGGACTTTATTTCACAGGTGGGAGGGCTGCAGTCCCGCAGTCCTATAGCACGAGTTGCCCCTGACCCTGTCCTGTTAGTTCCCTCTGTTTTTTGGTAGGTATAGATAAAAATAAATTGTCCGGGGTGACTTGTCTTTCCTTCTTTTTCAGGGTGGTCTTGAAGTGGTGCATGATTGTGATGTTAAACAAGTCCGTCATTTTGTTGATGTTACCTGTGTTGGGGTGAAACTTCAACACTGCAGCCTGCACCTTCTCCCAGTTGGTAAAAAATTCTTTAAAGCAAGCTGTTGGCACAGGTTGTTTTTCCCTGGCATCTTCATCTTCAGTAGAAATTTCCCTTTCTTTTTCTTTGAACTGCTCATTGCAAAGTGTTCTATGTTCCTCCATTGTGAGCTCATCGCCTTGGTTTTGTAGAGTTCTTCCAGATCCGCGTCATCCACCTCCCCTATGTCCAGGTGCTCTGCTGTGGAATAAATGCCTTGCAGCACTTCAGTTGCTTCAGCATCTTCAGCTGCTTCATCTACAAGTTCACCCTGGGAAAAAGAAGGAACCAGTTTCCTCCAGGCTGTTCGAAGGGCTTTTTGCGACACTCCATCCCAGGCACTTTTCATGAATGATATGACATGAAGAATGCTGAACTCAGTCTTCCAGAATTCCTTCAGTGTTTTATCTGAAGAATGGGTCATGTCGAACAGCCTTGAGAAGAGTGTTTTTATGTAAAGCTTCTTGAAGCAGGTACTGACTTGTTGATCCATTGAATGACAGAAGTTGTGCTGGGAAGCAGGAACTGAACCTTGATGAAATCATAGTCTATCTAAAGAATTTCCATTAACTCTCATGGTTGGGCAGACACACTGTCCAGAACCAGAAGAGCTTTCATTAACAAATTGTTCTCCATCAGGTACTTCTTGACACTTGGAGCAAACTCCTTGAAATTCCAATCCTTGAAAACTGACAGGTCCACTCAAGCTTTGGTGTTTGATTTCCACATTACAGGTAGTTTTGATTTTGTAATGTTTTTCATAAGCATCTTGGATTTTCTGAGTGATACACCAGCAGAGGCTTCAGCTTGAAGTCTTCACTGGCATTTGCTGCCAGGAGGAGTGTGAGCCTATCTTTCATGGGGTTGTCACCCGGAATCCTAGTATCTTCTTGGGTTTTGTAATTCCTACTTGGCAATCTCTTACAGGAAAGCCCCTTTTCATCGCAATTAAAAATCTGTTCTGGCAGATGGCCTTCTCTCTCTATCAATTATTCAAATTCCTTGACAAATTTCTGTGCATCATCTTTTTCGGCACTAGCGGTTTCTCCTTGTCTCAGAACACTGTGGATGCCACTTCTTTATTTAAATCTGTGGAACCATCCCCTACTTGCTCTAAATTCATCTCTTTGCTGTGAGCTACTCCTGGAGTTTTTCTGTAGGTCTTCAAAGATGAGCTTAGCTTTCTCACAGGTCATGATCTGAGTTACTGGCTCTCCCTTCATCTGCTTCTCCTGGATCTAAACCAGAAGCATCTTCTCCAGATATTCATGAATTGTTTTTCTGTTTGTCCAAAACCTTTGTTCCTCCTTTTGACACCTTAGCACCCATGATGCTGCCTCTATTTTTCCAAAATGTTGAGACATTAGACCGAGGCACACCATACTCTTCTGCTATTCTTTATTTTTTTACCTCCTCTCTCAATTTTACCTATGATTTATTTCTTCTTTTCAATGCTCAGCCACTTATTTTTCCTGCATCACTCTTCTTTGGCCCCATTTCTTCACTTTTTCGCAGCACTTAAAAGAAACAACTGCACTACATAAACAACACAGCAGGAAACAATGCACAACTTTTCAACCTCCTTTATGGCTCAACTTATGAGATGGCAGGTGAATTGTGGGATGCTCGGGTAGTCAAATGTGTGGTTGAACTGCAAGTCAAGTTGTGAGGTGGTTGAATTTTGAGGTACCACCTATACTAGCTGTAGACACCTGACTCCCTGTACCTTATTTAGCTAGTATTCTTTGTTATTCTGAGTCACTGCTGTATTTTTCATAATATATTGAGCTGACTACTTTATTAGTTTGGGAGTTTTCAGGAGAAAAATCTATCTGATTAGTTCTGGGCAGCTTCAAACACAACAGCGGATTTCAGAAGCTTCTCCTATTGAAGCCAAGGACTGTCTGGTTAATGTGAAGCTGATTTCAGTGGTAGAATGTACTGACACTTTGATTACTGGATAACACAGGGAACACATTCTGCTTAAACCAATATTTGGTAAACACTGGGATGCAACACACTGTGCATATTCTGAACTTATTCAAGAAGAGTTGTTTTGGCATCAATTAATTTCAAAACTGGGTCCCCACATATACTGAACTGGCTTTCTCTATAAATTTAACATTGGCTGCTTTGCTATTAATTTAACTGTAGGGAACTCAGGGTTCCTGCCCCTATTAGTTGCCTGGTCCCTGTATGCCTTAGGTTAGGGTGTCCCACACTGAAGGCTCTTACTCTGCCTTAATTTACAGAGTAGTTCAAAGGAAAATAAATTCAAACAGGATGTGCTGATTGATCTTTAACTAACCAGTTCATCCACTTCAGTACCTAGGACTGGTCACCACCAGAAAGCCCCGGCTGGCAATCAGATGTGTTCCTCACAGTTCAAGCTTCTCCACAGTCCCATACTGCAGTGTTGCTTCTTCAACATACCAGATTGTGTTTGCCAGAAAGCCAGGCTATGGAGCTAAACAAGTAACAACAGTTACATATGCTTCAGCCTAGAATGTACAAGGTGCAATCATAGATTCCATAGGCTGTTACTAGGCTAATGGCCACTAGGACCCTTACCAGCCTAGCCTTGTACCCCAAACCATTTCAGTCCCAACTATCATATGTGGAAGGGGCAAGTTAGTAGGCAGGTAGCTAAGGATCTGTAGTGGGGTTGTTAGGATAATACTTTTCTTATTGACGACCTCTGTCCATAAGGGAAATAGAGGCCAAACCAGGGGGAAATTTACAATTTCCCATCCAATTGACAAGGTTTCATTTGAACAGGGTTAATGATGAACTCTGTTTTACATGGGTTGGGAACCTACTCCATAGTGTGGTGATCCTTTGGAGCACATCTCTCTCTCCAGCACGTTCTGTTTATGTCATAAGTGAAGTTCAGATCCCTTGATCTAATGTTTCTGGTGATGTTTGTTTTGCACATGTGCAACAGCTCCATCAAGGATGGGTCTGAGGAAGCCATGTAAGCCAGGCAAAGATATCCTCTCAGCAGCCTGTAGGAGACTGGCTACAGAGACAGAGCCTTTAGGCAATCAGTGTACCCTGAATTCTCCTAATGAGAAACCTTTGTGGGTGTTCAACTTTTGGAAAAGTTTGGTTAGATACATGGCAAAGAGGAGCATTTTATTCAATGGCAAATCTGATGAAGGCCAAGTATAGTGGTTCTATAACTTCCTTGGACCTGGATGTCATACCCTTACCTATAACGTGGCTAACATAAAATGATTTTCTTATTATCTTAGCTACATACTGGTCAACGGTGAGATTACTGTCTACATATATTCCCAGATCCCTTACTACTGGGTTGATCTTAGGGGCACTTTATCGATGGAGTAATTAACTTGGGTTGACAGTTTCCCAAACAGCATTATAATAAATTTTTGGCATCGAGTTTTAGGCCATGGCTTTAGCAGCAGTCATTTGTCTGTTAAACTCACTTGCAAGATGTATGTGTCAAGGGGGAATCCATAACAGTTCCCAATTTACAGACAGCTGTGAACATGGTGAGCCAGAGACCTTTAACATTTGACTTGATTCCAAGAAATAGATGCCAAACAGAAGCAGGCCCAGCACGGAGCCCTGGGGTACTCCACTAGTGATCCAGTGAGTTATACAAGGGTTTATGCCTAGCTTAGAGAAATTGTCAACAATGCCAGAGTGACATTTTGTATCAAATGCCTTAGCTAGGTCAATATATGCAGTATGTTTTACCCTCACTCATTTCTTTGGTGACCTTCTCAAAGCAGGCCATCAGGTTAAATAGGTAAGACCTTCTCTTAAAGCCAAATTGGGATGGGTCCAGTGTCTGTAGGTTTCCAATACCCTTGTTTATCATTTCCAGGATAACTTATTCCATGGCGTTGCATACTAAGCTTTTCTGACTGATGGGTCTATAGTTCCCTAGTTTAAGTTGATGGTCCACCCTTGTGGAAAGGAATGACCATTGCTGTCCTCCTTTCACTTGGAATGCAGCCTGTTTCAAGGCTGTAGTTGAAGAGTACCTAGACTGGTCCTGATAGGTCATGTTTTAGACTGTTAAGGAGGTAAATGGCGATGTTGCCAGGACCCATGGAAGTGGTGTTTTTGGCTTTAACGAGTGCTGTCAGTAACTGGTCCCTTTTGATAGCCGAGTGAAGTATGTTGGAGGGGATTTCACCTGATGGAGCTGGGAAGGGGGGGTAAAGTTTGAGCTCAATTTATTACCAATAGATCTGCTATGCACCATGACTGGTGTAGGTGGTACAGTTCAGCACACTGCTGTGTGTTACCGCTAAGGTTCCGGATGTAGCTGAAGAAGGCCTTCTGATTGTCCTTGGCCTGCAAGGCTATCCTGACCTCATAGTTGGCCTTGTTGGGCTTACTTAGACTACTTAGTATCTCGTATAGTTGTACAAGAGAGCACCTGTCTTCAAGGGAATTGCTTTTTTAAATATGGCCATGAGTTTTCTTCTTTTACTATAAAACCAGTTTAGGTAAAGATTCCACTAGTGGGGTTTGTTTTGGGTTTATTTCTGGTAGGTACAGCAGCCTCTATGCAGCCATTCACATTTTTATAGTGACCCTGTGAATAATTCTGTGTAAGTAACTGTAGTCTCTGGGTTGGGGCAGCCTTGAATCTTAATAAACTGTCACTAAACAGGATGTAGTTTGCCTTTGAATAGTTTCTGTTACAGTATACATGGATTCTCTGGGTTAATTTTTACTTCAAATGAGACAGCTTTGTGACCCGACCTCACTAGCAAGGATGCAACATGGGGGAGTTGGGTTGCAATGTTCTCCCATGTTGGTAAGAACTAGATCCAGTATGTCTGACCCTCTGGTTGAAGTGTGCACTACCTGCTCCATAGTGTTTGTATTAATAAAGTTCAGAAAGCACTGTGCCTGTGAAGTTGAGGCAGTGTACATTTCCCAGTCCATACAGGGGTAGTTAAAGTCACCCATGCATAGGGGGCTTTGGTTGGATGGTGAGTGCCTCTAGTAGATTTGTGAGACTATAGTGGCATAGATGGTGACAGAATATTTCTGTAAAATCTTAACATAACCATAGATGTCCTTCTTTTCTATGCTGCACTATTCTTTGCATAAGGGGTTGTAATCTGCCCTATGACCCGACATCTGGCCAGTATACAAAAGCTTCAAGCTACTGCCAGTACGTGGGATGTCACACATCTGCTTTGACAACATCAACCATAAAAGGCCATCCACACGTACCATCCTTAGAGCTAGAATGCCCCATGAGGAACAGGAGTCCTAAGGAAAACAATAAGTCGTCCAGGGAAGAGACAAGATGCAGCAGGAAGGCGGGAGGGACAGAATACTGCAACATAGAAGAGAAGGACATCTATGGTTATGGTAAGATTTTACACAACTAATCTATGTCCTTCTATTCAATGTTGCAGTATTCTTTATATATGGGAGAGTGCCATAACTTAAATGGAACCTATGGTGGTGGAAGGAACAGAAGATGGCTGTAAGGAAGAAGGCTCCAGAAACCCATGGAGAATAGCCCTTGCAAACCCAGTTCTGGACTTACAAATAGAGTCCAACTTGTAACATTTAGTAAAAGTGTGCACAGAAGACCAAGTAGCAGCCTCCAAAATGGAGTTAGTATCCAGACCCTTAAAGAAAGCCCCTGAAGAAGCCACAGCTCTACATGAATGGGCTCTGACAGAAGCATTCAAACACTTACCATGGAAATCATAGCAAAAGGCAATAGCTTTAGAAATCTAAGAATAAATAGTCTGTTTAGAAATGGGTAAACCCAGAGCCCTGGGATGAAAGGACACAAAAAGCTGATCTGACGTCCTAACAGCTTTAGTCGTGTCCAAGTAAAATCCAAGTTGCCTGTGTACATCTAAACATATGCATAATTCTTCACTAGAGGACTGAGGAGAAGGGAAGAAGGTAGGCAGTTGGATAGACTGATTAAGAGACAAGTCATTCACTACTTTAGGCATAAAAGAAGGATTAGTTCGTATGGAAACTCTGTCCTTGTAGAAAACCAAAAAAGGTGGAGATGTCATCAAGTCCTGTAACTCCAAGATCCTCCTACCAAAAGTCAAGGCAACCAGGAGCAAAGTTTTTCAGGTGCAAAACTTCAGCAAAGCAGAACCTGCAGGCTCAAAGGGAGGCAGAATCAGCTTTTTCAGGACATAATCAATGTCCCAGGCAGGGAGGTAGGGGACTGGTTCCTTAGGGGGCTCTTTATGTAGGACACCTTTAAGAAAAAGCTTGACTTCCAATCTGGAAGCTAAAGGAGGTGATAATGGCAGGCAAACAGAAAACAGCAGAACAGTAGATTTTCACAAAAGAATATGATAAGTCCCTTTTTAGAAGCTAACATAGTAGGAAAGCACAACAGGGATGTCCACAGTAAATGGATATAGATTTCTTTTAAGACACCAGATAGAAAATCTTTTCTATTTGGAAATGTAAGATGTTCTTGTATTCGGTTTTCTGGCCTCCTGCAAAACCCCAAGCATGTCCTGAGAATAAAGGTGCCTGAAAGGCTTCAGAAGTTGATCACCCACAGGGCCAGTTATAATGTTTACAGATGTGGATAAAGTAAGGATCCTTTGTCCCGTGTGAGTAGATCCATCTGGTGAGGCAACTTGTGGTGATGGGTCTTGGCTAACTTCAGAAGAGGGAATCAATGCAGTCTTGGCCAAAAGGGAGTCACCAATAAGATTTTTGGTTTGTGTTGCTGAATCTTCAGCATGACTTTTTGTATGAGAGGGAAGGGGAGATGCATAAAGAAACATCCCCTTCCATGAGAAAGAAAGGGTGTCTACCTTCCAAGCCAGAGGATGTAGGGTCCTGGCACAAAAGAGAGGATGCTGTTTGTTCTAAGGAGAGGCAAACAGATCCAGATGTGGAATACCCCACTGATGAATCGGGTCCAAGAACACATCCCTGTGAAGCATCCATTTGTGGGATTGTGTCATGGCCCTGCTTAATGCACCTGCCACAACATTTTGAGCAGATGGAAGATAAACAGCATGAAGAGTGACCTTGTACTAAATGGCTAGCTCCCATGCCATCCTTGCCAGCCTACACAGAAGGTAAGATTTGGTACCCCCCCCCCCCGTTTGTTTATGCACCATAGTGGTGTTGTCTGTAAGGATTTTCCAAGGACCAGGTTGAAAAAGAGGGTGAAAAATTTGTAAAGCTAAGAGCAGAGCCTTAATTTCCCTGATGTTGATGTGCGCTCTTTTCTGAGATGGAGAACAAAGACCCTGAACTTTCCTGGCAAAGGTCATCCCCCAGCCCATGTCTGAAGCATCTGTGAAGAGTTGTTGAGAAGGCTGGGGCAGAAGAGGAGGAAGGCATGGATTTAAAGAAAACTGCTGAATCCACCAAAGGAGCTCTGATGTCAGACATGGAAGAAGTGGAATCATGGCATCGATTGGATGAGCATGCTGAGACCAAGTATTCTTCACAAACCACTGAAATTTCCTCATGTGGACTTTTGCAAAGGGCAGCATAGGAATTGTGGAAGCCAAGAATCCTAGGAATCTCAGGAACTCCCTATCTGAGATGGCTGGAAGAGTCAGGAAGGTCTCTAAGAAGTGAATGAGAAATAAAGCCTTGCCTGTTGGTAGAAAGATTATCATCAGGTCTGCCCTGAAACTGCGCACCACGAAAATGTGATCCTGAGATGGAGTCAAACTGGATTTTTTTAAATTGATGGTGAAGCCTAGGTTTTGAAGGAGATGAATGTGGCCTTCTCCAGATTTAGAGACAAGAGATTGGAGTCGTTTGCTAGGAAAAGAAGGTATTCCAGGAAGGGATAAATCTGAATACCCTGGACCCTCAGGAAGGCAACGGCAGGAGACATGCACTTTGTGAACACACTTGGGGTAGTAGAAAGGGTCTATATTAGATGACCGAATGCTTAAAAAAGCGAACGGTGATTAATCGACCCTATGTAAGCGAAAGCTTATAATGTCGAAATGTCAGAACAGTGATTTTTTCCCAAGAGAAAAAAAATCGCTGTTTTAAAAAAAATAAAATAAAATAAATAAAAAAACAATTTCAAACATTACATTAAGTGGGGGCCTGCCCCCATCCCCCCTACTTAAATATACCAACTCCGAGACCGCACTACAGTGCCGAAAATGGCAAAGTACTGAAGCAGCCAAGCGAATTCTTTACCAGGGAAAGAATTCGCTTAACAGCTGCTTCGATATTTTGCGTTTTCAGCCTTTCATGTTCGACCAAGACGCATTCGAAAGAATGCGTCTTCGGTCTTGTAACAGAGACCCAGTAGAAAGACCAAAAGGCAAGGCAAAAATTTGAAAGTGCAAAGAACCCACCAAGAAACAAACATTTCTTGTACAGTGGATGGATGGGGATATGCAAGTAGGCATCTTTGAGATCCAGAGAAGCCATGAAGGCCTGCAGTAAAATGAGAGGAAAAAGTATCTCTGCAGGGAGAGCATTCAGAAAGAAGGAACCTGCAGGAAAGTGTTAAAGTGGGAAAGATCTAGTATTCGTCTCCAAGGACCACCTTTTCTTTGGGATCAGAAAGATTCTTGAGTAAAAACCCTTGCCTCTCTTTTCCCAAGGAACAGGCTGTATGGTGCCCTGAGACCACAACTGAGAAAGAAGGTCCAGAAAAAGCTGCATCTGACTGGTGGGAGGTGAGGGCTGTGTAATACCCATGAAAGGAGGGAGATTCTTCCAAGTCATGAAGTTTCATAGTTTCATAGTAGTGTACTAGGCTATCTGCCCTGGGGCATTTACAAGCCTAGCCAACAATGATGTGGCTTATGCCACCCTGTATTATATAGTTGTGCCTCTCTAGTAGTGACACATGTGGGACCCCAATATTTAGTAAACTATACCTCTGTCTAGTAGTGACACTAAGGTGACTCCTGGGGTAAACTTACGATCTCCCATCCATGCATCGAGATTTTTCTTGAACAGTGCCAATGAAGGGCTCTGTCTCACATGAACTGGGATTTTGTTCCAGAGTACGGGTAACCTCTGTGTTATGAATCTATCCCTCCAGCATGTTTTATTCATATTTGTGCAGAGGTTGAAATCTTTAGCTCGCGTGGTTCTGGTGGATCTGGATTTTTTGAGATGGAGCATGTCCATCAGTTCTTGGTTGGACATGGCCCTATATGTTAGGCACAAATCACCTCTGAGCAGGCGGTATGCTACTGAACAGAGCTGGAGTTTCTTTAATCTAGCTGGATAAGGCACATGTTTGAGACCCATGATCCTCTTGGTGAGGTACTTCTGGGGTCTTTCCAGTTGTTGCATGTGCCGGGTGAGATACATCCCAAATGGAGTATTATATTCAATCATGGGTCTGACAAGGGAGGAATATAGAGGTACAATGACCTCCTTTGATCTGGATGAGAATCCCTTCATGATGAGATGGGCAAGGTAGAATGTCTTTCTGACCACTTTGGCAACATGGTTGCCAAAGGAGAGATCACTATCGACTTGAGTCCCCAGGTCTCTGATTACTTCTTCCGTACTCAGTGGGTTATTGTCTATGTGATAATTTGTGGGTACTTTGTTTTTCCCAAAGGGGATGACTATACATTTTTGGCGCTAAGTTTGAGGCCATGATTCCGGCACCAGTTGTCCGTTTCAGTGAGACCTTTCTGTAGGATGTGTGTGTCAGCAGGTGAATCAACTATGGCACCCAGTTTGCAGTCATCTGCAAACTTTGTCAGACATAATCCTCCCATATTTGCTTTCACATCCGAGAAGTAAATGCCGAATAAGAGTGGTCCCAAGACTGGGCCCTGTGGGACACCACTCGTGACTGGTTTTGAGTCTGACATGGCTCCAGCAATTTTGACCTTATGGGTTCTGTTTTTAGCCAGTTTGCTACCCATCTTGTGACATATGGATTTACATTTAGGCTGCTGAGCTTGTCTATGATGCCAGAGTGTGGTATCGTGTCAAAGGCTTTAGCCAAGTCCAAGTAGGCAGTGTGGACAGCCTTGCCCTCGTAGATGGCACTAGTGACTGTCTCGAAGAAGTCAACCAGGTTTAAGAGGCAGGATCTGCCTTTTACAAAACCGAACTGGGTGGGATCAAGGGTCTGCAGATCTCCAATATCGCCATTTATGAGTTCCATGATGATTCTTTCCATAGCCTTGCAGACCAGGCTGGTCAGACTTATGGGGCGGTAGTTACCAGGGTCAGTAGAATTTCCCCCTATGTGGAGTGGGACCACTGCTGCTGTGCGCCAGTGTTCAGGTACATATCCTGTAGTGAGGCAAAGATTGAATAGCGTTTTTAGGTGCGGGTTTAGTTCATCTTGAAGTTCACGTAACACGCAACCGGGGATACCATCGGGTCCCATAGATGCTGTGTTTTTTGCTTTGTTGAGTGCTGATTTCACCTGTATGTCTGAGATAACAGGTAGGTTACATTCAGCAGGGATGATTACTACATCTTTAGGGGGTGAGGGAGGGGAGAAATTTGCACTGAACCTATCTGCCAGAATATTGGCAATGTCGGTAGGGTCAGTGAATTTCTTGTCGTTGTGTACCAACTCAGAGCATATCTGAGAATTTCCTCCCAAGGTTCTGACATAATTGAAGAAGACCTTGTGATTGTCTTTGGTATCCTTGGCAATCTTTCTCTCAAAGTTGGCTTTAGATGTTTTTATGAGAGAACATAGTTTTTTTACTTGTGCTGATCAGGGAAGCCTTTCCCTTGTGGGATTTGGCTTTGTCCTGCAGTAGCTTTCTTCTTTTGTTGTACAGTTTGTTTATAGCCGGGGTCCACCAAACCGGGCGTTTTCCCTTGGTGGAGAGGGTCTTGGTTTTAGTTGGGATTGCTTGATCCATGCATTCTTGGAGATGTCCGTAGAAGGCTGTTGTGTAGGATTCAGCATTTTGGGATGTGGTTTCCATTAACCCAGTAGGCTTAAAGGATATCATTTCTGACTTAAGGAGTGTAAAGTCAGCTTTTGAAAAATTTTTCACTGTAGTCTTTTGTTCTGGAGGTGGGGTGGGATATGTACATCCAACGTGATCAGTTTATGGTCAGATCTTACTAGTGAGGGGTTTATATCCGTGCGGAGCATTTGGACCCCATGTTTGTGATAATCAGGTCAAGTATATTATCTCTCCTAGTAGGAAGTGACCAGTTGCTCCATAGCATTTGAGTTAATGAATTCCAGGAATCTTTGGGCTAGGGTGTTAGGGCTAGAATAGTGGGCCCAGTCTATGTTGGGGTAGTTGAAGTCACCCAATATGATGGTGTTTGGTGTGACATTCATATCCTCCAGTGTTTTCAGGAATGCTTGATGGGATTCCTGGGATTGGGAGGGTGTTCTATAACATGCGACCAGTTGTATGGCAGTTTTGCCTATGGTGAGTAAAACTTGTATGGTTCTGATGCTTCATGGGTAGCCACCAATCGAGAGGTGTAGGTGTCCTTTATGAAAATGGACACTCCCCTCCTTTGTGGTTCGCCTGGAACTTGAGGCCAAAAGCATGATATGAGGTATAGCCTGGTAGCGCTGGAGTGCTCTCAGGAGCCTTGAACCAGGTTTCAGTTACTGCACAGACATCGATGTTCTCCATACTGAGAAGTGCTTCGAGTGCCTGCATCTTGAGATTTAGACTTCTGGCGTTGAGCAGCATTACCCTTAATTTTTTTCCATTTTTGTTTTTTACGGAGGTTGATTTGTCTTTTGAGCATTGCCTAAAAAAGGCACTATGGGGGTGGCAAGAGCCTTGGCCAGTATCCGGAAGCCCAGTGGTGACAGGTGCAAGCCATCCCTTGCAAAGCAACGTGGCTTGTCCAGCATGTCATCCCAGGCTGACAGACATTGGATCCCCCTAGAATGACACCAGTGATTAAGCCAATTGTTAAAACTGATCATTTTGTCTTTGTACTGAGGCATCATTCTTGGTGAAGGCAGGATGCTGCTCAGGGTCAGGGTCAGGGTCATACCAGTCTGGGCTACATAATCGGAGAGCTCCTCAATGTCTCTTTTCATGTAGTCCAGGGAGGTACGTCTCAGGTCATTCACACCAGCATGGACAATGACTGCATCATACTTGTACTTGCTTTGGAGTGACCTGAGTGCGTGTGTAATGTGGCGGATCCTAGCTCCCGATAGGCAGCTCACCATTACCCTCTCCTTATTCAGCCTGGTAAGTGGAACGTCGGTGTGTCTGACTATAGAGTCACCTATTACTAATGTCTCTAGCACAGTGTTTTGCCTTAGGGGCTGTGATTGTGTGACACACCTGTTGTTTGAGGTATGTGTTGTAGGTGTTACGTTTTGTGGGGGTGTGTTTCTGGGTGTCTGCTTTGGAGGCCTCTGTTGTTTTGGTAAGTTTTTTATAAGAGCCTCCGAGTATGTCTTTGTGTTCTTATGTGTTTGGTTTATAGTGGTGGTGGTTTTATGTGTGACCGGTTTTGCTTCGGGTGTGGGTACCTTCTCCTCCTGTCTGGTCTTGCCAGTCCTGAGTTGAGAGAGTTCAGCCTCCAGTCTGGCTATATAGTTGCATCTCTCACAAGTATTTGTGTTAGTAGGAAGGAGGAGAGGGTTGTCTGTGTACATGAGACAATTGTAACATTGTCTTAAGATTCCCAGGTTAACCAGCTGAACAAGAGAGGATGCTAGTGGTCTACCACTCAACATACTAGAATATTATAAGGAGTGCTGTGCCTTTAAGGGAAGTGGGTATTCACAGGGGGTAGTGGATGGCTGTAGTGCTTACTTTAGTATAAGAGTGCTTACTTTATTATAAGAGTGCTTGCTAAGACTAGAAGTCCTGAAAACAAGTGCTAATATATACAGCTAAATAGACTGAGTAGAGCTTTCTAAGTGAAAAATTGAAGAGCAGACTTGGCGGAGCCAGAAATAGTTTAAACCTGTATAACCGCTGGATAATGGACAAAGCTCAGGCATCCTTGTTCAGGCTGGAAAAGACAGAGTAAGGTAAAGAGAAAGAGGGGTATGACTTGGAAGACCTTAGCGGTCACAGAGAACTGGGTCTGGCCTGAAAGAACTGCTGAGAAGAGGGAACTGAAGAAAATTATTTTGACTGAGGGGGTCTTCTAGAAGATTCCTTAGACCTGGAAGCAGAAGAAGAAGATGATGAATGTGCTGGTGTCCTAATAAAAGAAGTTTTGACAGGAAAATTTCTATGAAATTTACGGACCATTGAAACAAAGAGTTGTTTAAGATCTTGGAGTTCCTTTCTCTTGCAGAGCCTTAAATAGCTCTGCAGCCAGTGATCCAAAAAGAGTATTCTTGTCCAAAGGAGCATCTAGTAACTTGACCTTAATGTCGTCAGGTAATGATCGAAGTCTCAACCATGAATGCCTCCTAAGCACAGACGCATAAGGAGCAGCTCTAGATGATGCCTCAACAGCATCATAGCTGCACTTAACTGAATGCCTAGCAACCTGAGAGGAAGCGGACAAAAGAGACATGACCCGTGTTTTAATCTCAGAATCTGTCAGGGAATATAAGGCCTGAGAAGTTTGAGAAAGCAAAGCTAAGGAGTACCTATACATATGCATCTGGTATTTAATAGCTCTGATAGCTAAAGAAGCAAATGCTTCTAAGAAAGCTGGAAGGATGGGAGGAACTGCAGAGGGTGAAATAACCTCCATCTGAAGGAGGTCATAGTACCTCTTCTGTTCTTCAGAAATCTGGGAACAATCCCATTTGAAGAACTCCCTCATCTTATTAATGGTTTGTCCAAAGGAAATTTCCTCCTTGGGGGAGTCTCCTCCATTAGATTCCGTCTCAGGAGATGCATTTGCCAAAGGTGAGGCAAGTTGGGTGGAATGGGTCTATATTATGTGATTGAAAAACGTGTTCGTCGACACAAACAGTGAAAACACTAATCACCGAACAGCCACTTCAGTGAATTTTTTCCCAGGGCAAAAAAATTGCTTGGCCAAAGAAAAACAAAACAAACTTTCAAACCCTGCAAAGTGGGGGGTTGTGCCCTTCCCCCCCACATCCACCATAACTAGATATACCAACTCCAAGACCGCACTACAGTGGGGAAAAGGGCAAATCCCTGATGACGGCCAAGCGTTTTTTTTCCCCCGGGAAAAAATTTGCTGAAGTGGCCGTTCGGAGATTAGTGTGTTCGCTGTTTATATGTCAATGAAAACATGTTCGATGAACATCCTTTTCGATCACATAACATAGGGTGGAATATGCCAAAGAATCATCATCATCAGAAGAGGAGTCCTCAGAGACAGAATCAGGTACCTTAGACACAGCAGCCTGAACTGGGAAGGAAGAGAAATACAGCAGAGGGGAAGTACATTTCAAGGCCATCAAAGCCTTAACAAGATCCTGAGAAAAAAACTTCAAATCCGACTAAGAAGAAGGACTGCTAGGGTGCTTAGTTTTTTTGCTTCTTCTTAACGTCTCTTTCTGGAAGAAGGGACAAAGAAGAGGAAACTGATGTAAGCCTAACAGCAGATGAAGCCAGATCCCTAGTAGCAGCATCAACTGCAGGGACGTCACCAGAGTCCTCCAATACAAGCAGCCGTGGTTCCCCCATGTCACCCAAAAAGGACATCTGCAAATCCTTGGATGTGCTGGGATCCATTCCCCTAGCAGCTTCCACAGAGGTACCTGCCAAAGAAGCAGATCCGACCTCGGACCATATCACCCGGTCTTGACTGAGCTCAAGGGGTATGTCTGAGGCAGAAAGCACAGCGGGACAGGATTCTGGTTTCAGCTTATTCAACTTCCTCTTCAACCTCTGCTCAGCTGAAGGACACCGGCACCCTCCATAACATATTTAGCCAGACGTTTGAGCCTCTGATTCTCCAGATACAGATTCAGAGCCAAAAGATGACTATGCAATGTTTTAGGGACAAAGGCCTGACAGACAGAACAGGATTAGTGGTTGTGACTAGGCACTAAACAGAAAAGACAGAGCTCGTGGCTATCTTTATGTGGAATCTGCCTTCCATACCTGCACTTGCCCATCATAGATGATATGAACAAAACAAATGGCAGTAACAAGAAATAAAATCCCCAACAGGGCATGTATCTGAGCTGGTAGTGACACACACACGAAATCTGACTGCAGACTGAACGTAGGAGTCAATCTTCTGAATGTCAGCAGAAAAGTTCTGAGGAAGGTACCTGCAGACATCCTTTTATGGCTGAAGTTGTCAAAGCATATGTGCAACATCCCATGTACTAGCAGTAGCTTGAAGCTTTTGTATACTGGCCAGACTTCGGGTTATAGGGTGGAATACAACCCCATATGTAAAGAATAATGCAACACTGAATGGAAGTACATCTGTAGTTAGCCATGCTATAGTGAGGGACCTTATCTATGGTGATTTACATGTGGATGAGCTCCATGATGTCATTCTGTTTAACCAACCTAAAGGTATGTTTGTTGCTAACATTTATCAACATACCTCCACCTCTGGACCCAGTATGTGCTGTTGTTGGTCTAAATGAGTGGAAGTCATTGTAGCTTTACACTTCTGGATTACTTTCTATGTTTTTAAACCAAGTCACAGTCATGGTACAGATGTCTACATTTTCCAGGGTGAGGAGGGCTTGAAGGGTGTGGAGTTTTTTGTTTAGGCTCTTGAGCATTGAGCAGTAACACTTTAAGGCTGTTTATAGACTTGTTCGCTATGTTGGTAGTTCTGCCTTTTTGGAATTGCCTAAAAAAGGCGCTAAGGGGGTTGATAAAGTTTTAGTCAATATTGGAAAGTCTAGGGGGACAGGTGCAACCCATCCTTAGCAAACCAACGTGGTCTTTTGACCATGTTCTCCCATACTGACAGATACTGGATCCCCCTAGAATGACACCAGAAACTAAGCCAATTATTAAAACCAATCTTTTTACGTTCATACTGTGGTATCATCCTTGGTGAAGGTAGAATGCTGATCAAAGCAAGGCTCACATCATCTGTCACACACATTCCAAGAGATCCATTATGTGTCTTTCATATAGTCCAGTGAGGTAAGTCTCAGGTCATTTACACCCACATGGACTGTGATGGAATCATAATTGAGTATGTGATATTGCAGATCCTGGCTCTAGGTGGGGCAACTAATATCTTCTCCTTGTCTAATGTGGTGAGTGGGGCATCTGTGTGTCACACAAAGGAGTCCCCAATGACAACAGCATTAAGTAAAGTACATGCAGTCCTTATTTTTCATGAGAAGCAGTTTTCAGTGCTTCTGTGTGCCCTATGTACACTGGAGGTTCAGGGCATTCATACAGAGAACACCTACCTTTTGTGCTTTAACTTACAGACAAAAGGGAAAGTGCAGTAAGGTTGCTGGTCTTCAACTATTTTTTCCCACTGGCAAGCAATTTTTCAGTGTTTCTGTGTGTGCTAGGGACACTGTAGGTTTCACCATGCTCATCTAGAAGACACCCTTTTTTATGTTTCCAATTAGAGACAAAAGGGAGGTGGTAGCAAAGTTCTTACTGACCTAAAGAATTAATCTAGCCAGTTTTTGAACAGGGACATTTTAAAGATTGGACTCACATGGGTGTATCATTTATTTAAAAAATGGAAGAAGCAACATGGGAGAATCCTTCTTCAGAAGCTTCATAACAGCTTTGAGGATCCTGTTCCAGGAGCTAACAATGTTGAAGCTCCTTTTCCACTTTATAAATACACACGCACATACATGTATATATATATATATATATATATATATATATATATATATATATATATATATATATATATATATATATATATATGTAGATACATACATACATGGGTTTACTATTAAATGACTGAAAAATCAAAAGAGTGAATCTCAAAAAGACTGAAAATTCAAAATATTGAATACATTTTTAATGCAAGAGGCAAGCCCGCCTGCTCCCCTAATGTGGGGGGTTGTGCCCCCCACACCCCCTGCTATATATATATATATAAGTCCCACGACAGTGGTTCAGTCTTTTTGGGATTCAGTCTTTTGATTTACAGTCATTTGATAGTAAACCGTGTGTGTGTGAAGGCTGCCAACTCAGCTAGATAGAATTTTGTAGGTAATTCTTTGTCACTGTAATTGTAATTCTATGTCATTGTAAATATTAATATAATCCATAGGCTTGTTTGACAAATGTAAGAAACAAGAAGTTATGTACTCACCATAACGTTTGATGTATGTAGTCCATCTTGCCTTAAAATCTTACCCATGGGTTCGGAGCCGAGCCTTGGCTCTGACTCAGCTATACTGTAGCTCAAAGTCTTTAATTGGCTTGTGGCTAAGAGGTATCCCATCATGCAACAGGTCTATTCCTCAGATCTTGTTTGCTGCAAGCACGCGCGCACACACACACACACACACACACACACACACACACACACACTGAGAAGAACAACAACCCCAACAGAAAGGACTACTGACACCTACAGACTATACCTCCAGGAGGGGGTAGGAGGGAGGGTTAGTAAGAATGCAAGGCAAAATGGACTACATACATCGAACGTTATGATGAGTACGTAACTTCTTGATGTTATGTAGTCCAATCTCGCCTTCATTCTTACCCATGGGACAGCGTCCCTAGCACCTTGATCTTGGGTGGCTCAGTGAAAAATACTCTTGAGCACTGTGGAACCAAAGGAAGATCTGCCTCTAGAGACCAGATCTAATTTGTAGTGACTAATAACGGTATGAGGCGAAGGCCATGTTGCTGCAGCACAAATATCATCCATAGACATCCTAACCTGAAAAGCAGTTGAGGTAGCCACAGATCGTGTAGAATAAGCCTTCACTTTAAAGGGTAATTCTTTGCCATTGGAAGCATAAATAAATGAGATGCAATCGGAGATCCAGCGAGTCAAGGTTACCTTAGAAACAGGAACCTCACATCTAGTGTCTGAAAATGAGGCAAACATTTGATCTGATTTCCTGAAATCTTTTATCCTATGTAAATAGAAACGCTATTGTCTATGAACATCTAGCCGATGAAACTTAAATTCTGCCTTGTTGGAGAATTCAAGAAAAAACACAGGCAACTCAATGGATTGGTTGATATTGAGAACAAAGGAAGGACTGGTTCTGAAGGAGACCTTATCTTTGTGAAACACCAAATAAGGTGGCTTAATCGATAATGCTTGGAGTTCAGAGACCTGCCTAGCTGAAGTTATGGCTACCAAGAATACTGTCTTCTAAGACAAGAATTTAATGATACACGTAGCTGCGGGCTCAAAGGGAGTTGAGCTGAGCTTCTGTAATACAAAACTGAGGTCCCATGGCATTACTGGATCAAAGAGTGGAGGTCGGAGTAACAATGTCTCTTTCAGAAAAGCCCTACAAAGCCTATGAGCCATAAGGTTGGGCTCATTAGCAACGTGAAAGGTAGAAATCGCTGCCAGTTGCACTTTAATGGTTGCTGCAGCTGACACGTGACTAAACAGTTGAGAAAGAAATTCTAATATTGCTGGAATTGGCGCTGTATAAGGATCAATATGTTTCTCACGGGCCCAAATAGAAAATCTCTTCCACTTACTGGAATAAATCTTCCTGGTAGAAGGCTTGTAGGAAGATGATTAGAATATGGACCACTTCCGGGGAAAAATCATGAAGCCTGACTAAGGACAGAACTTGAGCAGCCAAGCTGTCAACTTGAGGGTCTGGATGGAGGGATGGAACTGTCCTGACATATGAGACAGCAGATCTGGAGCTGGGTCCAGGATCCAGGGCTTGTCCATTAGACAGGGTTGAAGGAAGGGAAACCAAATCTGACGAGGCCAGTGTGGGGCAATGAAGATCATTTTGCTTCCCAAAGACTGTGCTTTCTGAATGACCTTTGATATCAGAGGTAATGGTGGAAAGGCGTACAGAAGACCGGAGGGCCAATCGTGAATTAGAAGTTATGTACTCACCATAACGTTCCATCTGAGTAGGTGTATTCATTTGTCTGCAACCTGTGGGTTATGGATCCGATATCGGATCCAAACCGGCATGGTTTACCAGCTATGGATCCAAGCTCTCAGCTCCTCCCCTCACCCATAATACCCTGCTCTACCCTCATGACCTCAGATCAAGTTTGCCAACAGCAAGAACACCCTGAAAAGGGTAACACATAATATGCAGGAAACTGAAAGGCCAGGGGGATAGGAGGGCGGGATGGTTGCAGACAAATGAATACACCTACTCAGATGGAACGTTATGGTGAGTACATAACTTCTAAATCTGAAGTAGGAGATTCATTTGTCTGCAACCTGTGGGACAGAGTCCCCAGCTACCTGAATCTTGGGCGGCCATCATGGAAGGATATTCGGAGCACCTGGAGCCAAAGGGTGCTCTACCCCTAGATGCAAGATCCAACTTGTAGTGGGAAATAAAAGTATGAGATGAAGCCCACGTGGCTGCTGCACAAATATCATCTAGAGGAATCCTAGCCTTAAAGGCTGCCGAGGTAGATACTGACCGGGTTGAATGGGCGTACACCCTCCGCGGGCCTTCCTGAAGCTTGATAAGCCAGTAAGATACACTGTGAAATCCAGCGAGACAGAGAGACTTTAGAAATTGGCTTGCCCAAATTAAATTTAGCAAAGGAAATAAACAACTGGTCGGATTGCCTATGACCAGCCGCTCTGTTTAGATAAAATCTAAGTTGCCTGCGAACATCTAAGGAGTGAAGCTTGTATTCACCTTTGTTTTCATATTTAGGAAAGAAAACAGGGAGGTTAATGGATTGATTAATGTTTGCTTCAGAAGCTACTTTAGGAAGAAAGGACGGGTTTGTCCTGAGGTAAACACGGTCCGGATGAAATACCAAGTAAGGAGGTTTAGCTGATAATGCTTGGAGCTCTGAAACTCTCTTGGCCGATGTAATGGCTACTAAAAGGCTGTCTTGAAAGACAAGAATTTGAGATCCACCGTAGCCGCTGGTTCGAAGGGGGGGGGGGCGGTCAAGGCCTGGAGAACTAAGGAAAGGTCCCAAGGAGGAACCGCTTGTTTTACAGGGGGCCTGAGAAGGAAAGTACCTTTAAGGAAAATTTTACACAACTTGGCTGACATGAGTGGACTAGAGTCATGACCAATGTGATAATGAGAAATTGCCGCCAGTTGTACTTTGACTGTGGAACTGCTGGCACCATCGTTAAAAAGAGTGGTTAGAAAGTCAAGCACTAAAGGGAGAGGAACCGTGAAGGGATTCAGGCCTTGCCACTCCGCCCACAAAGAAAACCGTTTCCACTTGCTGCGGTAGACTTTCCTAGTGGACGGTTTATGAGCTGCCACCAGGATTGCCTTAACAGGAGACGAAATACCAGGAGTCCTGATCAAGAGTGGAACTGGAGCAGCCAAGCGGTCAGGTTCAGGTTGTCCAGGTTCGGAGGAGATATGCAGGATGGGTGAGATATCAGATCCGGAATGGGATCTAGAATCCAAGGAGGATTCACCGAGTGAGACCTTAGAAAGGGGAACCAGATCTGTCGAGGCCAAAACGGAGCAATGAGAATCATTCTGCAACCCACCCGAGAGGCTTTCTGAAGAACTTGGAGCATCAGAGGCAAGGGTGGATAAGCATACAGAAGACCGGGTGGCCAAGCATGCACCAGAGTGTCTCTTGGAGAACCTCCTGGAGAAGGTATCAGAGCGAAAAAACTGTCGCACTTGGTGTTTGAGGGAGAGGCAAAAAGATCGCATGAAGGAGTTCCCCACCGTGCGAATATGCGTTCCGCTACTTGAAAATTGAGAGACCACTCGTAAGGGGTCAGAATGGTGCGACTGAGCTTGTCCGCCAGGATGTTGGACCGACCCAGAATGTGCGTTGCTATTAGAAAGCGGTTGGTGGAGATTGCCCATTCCCAAACTCTCATGGCTTCTCGACAAAGAAGGTAAGACCTTGTTCCCCCTTGCTTGTTGATGTACCAGACAACTGACATGTTGTCCGATTGAATCGCAATTGTTCCCAAGGGAAGAAAGTCCTGATGTGCTAGCAACGCTAAGAGCACTGCTCTCATCTCTAGAACGTTGATATGCAGTAAGGTCTCTGAATCGTTCCACGTGCCTTGGACGGTCCGCCCAAAATGCCCCCCACCCGAGGCGGAGGCGTCCGTGGTCACCATGGCGAGAGGGAGAAGCACAAAATGGGCGGCCTCCGTGGAGATCTGGGGAGTGAAGCCACCACAGGAGGGACCGCTTGCAAGCCTTGCTGATCGCAATGGGATGATGCATAGGGAGAGCAAGGTATGACCATTGTACTAAGAGAGTCCACTGGAGGATGCATATTGAGCCTGGCAAGAGGAAGAAGTGCTATAGCAGACGCCATGGACCCTAGAGCCCTCAGGACCAACTCACCGAACAGAACTTGAGTGGAGAATGGCCCGCACCTGGAGCTGCAGATTTTGAACTCTGTCCGCAGTGAGGAAGGCTTTTAAACTCCTTGTGTCTAACCTGGCCCCTATAAAATCTAAGAGCTGTGTGGGCCAGGTTGGATTTCTTTGTATTTATTGTAATGCCCAGAAAGGGAGCAAGATGGAGGAAGGAGTCTCGCGCCAATAGTAGTAGATGCCTTGTTGGGGCGGTAAGAAGCCAGTTGTCCAGGTAGGGGAAGACCTGCACCCCCTGAAGCCTCAGGTGGGCCGCTACCACTGCTAATACTTTGGTGAACACCCTGGTGGCTGTGGTGAGACCAAAGGGAAGGACCCGGAACTGGTAGTGACTGGCTCCCAGCCGGAAGCGGAGGAACCTCCTGGAGCGCCTGTCCATCAGGATGTGTTAGTACGCATCTTTGAGGTCTATAGAACACATCCAGTGATTTTCTCCCAGAAGGGGGAGAATAGATTGCAGAGTGACCATTCGGAATTTTTCCTTGGGGACTGCCAGGTTCAAGAGAGAAAGGTCTAAAATTGGTCTTAGTTCCCCAGTCTTTTTTGGCACTAAAAAGAACCTGGAGTAGAACCCTGATCCGATCTGGTCTGGGGGGACGGGCTGGATGGCTCTTCTCTTTCGCAGATGGCCCATTCCTGCCAAAGCGGCCTCACGCTGACCGGGTGGAACGTCTGGGAGGGACTTCAACTTTGGTAAGTGACGAAAAGGGATGCGGTATCCTCTGGATATGATCTGGAGAACCCAGCGGTCTGATGTTATGGACTCCCATGCCGCTAGGTGCCCCGAATGTCCCCGACTGCCTCCAGAGTGGAGCAGCCGGGCAACCCCTCAGGGTTGCTGCGCGGGCCATTCAGAGAAGGGTTCTCTGGACCCGAAGTTCCTGGGAGCCCCTCTGCCTCTAGGGCGGCGTCCTCCCTGTCCTCCTCTGCCACGGAAGGACTGGTTGTCCGGAGCAGGCTGGGATTGCTGCGACTTCCGGAACCACATCTTCTTCTGACCCTTTTGGTTCCTAGAGTAGGGCCTCTGGGGTGCAGAGAAGCGGATTACGACGGCAGACAGCGTCTTCCCTTCCTTCTCGCTCTGGGTCAAAGTGTCGCGAACGGTTTTGCCAAAGAGGGCAGAACCATCAAAGGGGGCGTTCGCAAATGACGCTTTGAAGGGCTCAGAAAAATCGCAGTGACGGAGCCAGGCCTGACGTCTAGTGACTAGACCTGCCCCTGCGGCTCTAGCGGCACCTTCCGTAGCATGGGAGAGTAGCCGCATAGAGGTATTAGTAACTGATCTAAGAGTGGCCATGCGGGTGGAGTGCAGCATTTTGTCCTCCTCCGACATGGACTCTGGGGGAGATGCAGCGTATTCTTTAATGAGATCTCGCTGCATCCTAATGACGTGTGCCAGGTAGTTCAGCGCCCTTACCGAGAAGGTCGCTGAACTAAACATCCGCTTCCCCAAGCGGTCCATCATCCGAGACTCCTTGCTCGGGATGGACTGAGGACTCTCCTGAGCAAGTTCCTCTTGGTGGCCGCCGCCGTCAACATGGCATCTACCGGAGGCCCCTTACTCCAATGGGCATGGTCAGACGGTGGGCTGAGGATCCTATCGGGCCTCTTAGGGATTGGCTCCACGGTGTCCGGTTCCTTCCACGCCCTGGTGGTAATGAGGTCCACCAGGGGGTCGGCAGTAGGGGACACCCAAGAGGTAGATGGGCCCGCTTCAAATGCCTCCAAGAACACGGACTCGTCCGAGGAAGACTTGGGGGCAGACCACCCCCTTACGAGCATTTCCATGATGTCTCCAAATGAGACATCCTCGGGGTGACCGTGGGGAGCCTTCCTTCCTCCAAATCCGTGTCTTCCGTGAGAGACTCGGGAGTCAATGTGCCTCCTTTTGCACGTATGCTTGCGAGGAACATCCTCTGGGGGGCTGTCAGAGGACTCCTCACAAGCAGCAACCTGTTCCAGGGGAGCAGCTTGGGGCACAGAAGCGGGCTGTCCCAAGGGCCGGATGGTGGAAGCCTGACCCAGTGCAGAGGGAGCGCGGGACGGAGCCGAAACAAGTGCCGGGGGTCTGGAGACCCTCAACAGGGCCCTCTCCACTACATCAAACGCCGAAGGGGAGCCGACCTCGATCAAAGGATCCGACAATCGGCTCCCCCTCGGATCCGAAGAGTGGATCGGAGCCGGCGCAAGCGCCGGATCCGGGACAGTGCGCCCGACACAGACGGGCGCCAAAGAGCACTGATCCCCGGATCCGAGGCTCGGATCCAGGCTCCGAGAGGTCGGATCCGATGCACTCGAGGGCAGGGTCGGATCCGAAGTACCAAGTACTATCGGCGCCGACCCACCGCCCGGCTGCTCGGCTCCAACTGCTCCGAACCCGGGTAGCGGGTCGGAGAAGGAGCAATCGGCTTGAAAAAGGGGGTCTAGCTCCCCCCCAGAGAGGGGGGGAGGCAAGAGCACTCCCATCTGCATATGGGCCTGGATGAACCTTCTCATCATCCGGTCCAGATCAGCATCCGAAGGCTATCGTGATCTCGACGAGGCTACCGAGGTAGGCCTAGAGTGCCTCCTCGATAGCCTCGACGGAGATCGGGTCTCCTCCTCCTCAGGTCCCGGTGAAGAACACACTGGAGAACGGAGCCGAGGAGGAGGAGATCGAGCCGACAATGGAGCCGGGGGAGAAGCCCGCTTGGCTGGCGGGGCCGAAACAGAGGTCTCGGCCCGCCGCTTATGGTGCTTCTCCTCCGTCCTTTTCTAGCATCCCTCTCCTCCGAACCAGAAACGGGAGGTTGAGTCCCAGGAGGAGGAGGGGGAGCCGCAGAGGGAATAACCGTGGGGACGGTTACCCCCGAAGGAGCGGAGGTCGGAGCAGAGTCCGCGGTAAAGGCCCGCCAAAACAAGCTTGGACCTCCGCTCCTTCTGCCCTGGGGTTGAACCCTGCACAAATGGAACATCCAGATGTGAGGTGTTCAACCCCCAGGCATCTAACACACCGAGTGTGGCCATCAGCTGGAGAAAGCTTATGGCCACACTCGGAGCATTTAGAAAAAATAGACTTGGGCTGCTCAGACATCCCAAGCTACAATAACAGTTACTATAACTAAAGTAAGTAACTAAAGAAAAAACAAAAATCACTCACAGGCCCAACACACACACTACGCTACCAGTGAGGGGAGGGATATAACTTTTAGATTAAACACTAAAAAAAGTAATAATACCAAAAGGGAAACCTACACTTTCACACAAATCAACCAAAAAAATCTTTAAATTTTACAATTTAAACACTTAAACTATCACTTAGCTGGAGAGCTGGAAAAACAATCTGGTCACCATGCGCGGCAAATGAGATCTGAAGTCATGAGGGTAGAGCAGGGTATTATGGGTGAGGGGAGGAGCTGAGAGCTTGGATCCATAGCTGGTAAACCATGCCGGTTCGGATCCGATATCGGATCCATAACCCACAGGTTGCAGACAAATGAATCTCCTACTTCAGATCCAGAGCGTCCCTGGGTGTCTCCCCCTCCGGGGGGGAGTAAGGGTGAAGTAGCTGCTGCACTTGGCATTGAGGGGGCTAGCAAACAGATTGCAGCAAGGCTTATCCCGTCTGTGGAATATCTTCTCTGCAATATAATTGTTCAGGGACCACTCGTGAGGCATTAGGATAGCTCTGCTCAGCCTGTCGGCAATCACGTTGGACTTCCCCGGTATATGCGTTGCAACTAGAAAGCATTGGGAAGACACCGCCTACTGCCAAACTCGAAGTGCCTCTCTGCAAAGGGGGTATGATTTGATTCCACCCTGTTTGTTCAGATACCATACCACTGACATGTTGTCTGAGTGGATTGCAATTGTCCCTAGAAGGGAGAAAGCACTGAAGTGCTTACAACGCTAATAGCACTGCTCTCATCTCCAAGACATTGATATGCAAATGGGTCTCATGATCCTGCCACGTGCCTTGGACTGTCCTGCCGAGATAATGCCCCCCCCACCCGATATGGGAGGCATCCGTGGTCACCGTGGCAAATGGAGAAGATGGAACAAAAGGCTTGCCCACATTGAGATTGCTGGCCTGAAGGCACCAGCACAGATCCTGCTTGCATGTGTAATCAGAACAGAATGGGAGAATGGAAGATGCTGTAGTGGCCACTGGGCGAAAAGCAGCCACTGAAGAACCCTCATGTGTAGTCTGGCAAGGGGAGCTAGCATGATCGTGGCAGCCATGGTCCTTAACTTGAGGACCACTTTGCCTTGACCTTCCTCAATGGTAGTAAGGCGTTGACCTACTGTTGTAGAGCCTGAATTCTCTCTTCTGGTAAGAAGGCCCTCATGAGCACCGTATTTAGTTCGGTGCTGATAAAAGTGACACGCTGCGAGGACAACAAGACAAATGTTTTCCAATTTAGAGTAATTCCTAACCTTTGGCACAGTGTAATGGTGGCATCCCTGGTCTGTAACAGTAGATGCCTGGTGGTGGCAGAAAGGAGCCAGTCATCCAGGTACGGAAACACTTGGAATCCCTGATGTCTCAAGTGAGCCGTTACCACTACCATGCACTTGGTGAACACCCTGGGGGCTGTGGTGAGACCAAAGGGCAGAGTGCGAAACTGAAAATGACTGGCTCCCAGCCGGAAGCGTAGATGACTTCTCGATGCACTGTTCATCTTGATATGGTAGTAAGCATCTTTGAGGTCGATGGAGCACATCCACGCATCTTTCCCTAACAGATGGAGCATTGACTGTAAGGTGACAATGCGGAACTTGGACTTTTGTACATGAAGGTTCAATCGGCTGAGATCCAAGATGGGTCGCAGATCCCCTGTTCTTTTTGGCACCAAAAAGAATCTAAAGTAAGTTCCTAATCCTACTTGGTCTGTGGGGACAGGCTGGATGGCTCTCTTTGAAAGCAACTTTTTTATTTCTACAGTTGTGGAATCTCTGTGACTGGGTGGAATGTCTGGTATTCTCTTGGCTGGCGGGGGAGGAGAAGAGAAGGGAATATGATAACCTCTGGAAATTATCTTTAATACCCACTCATCTTGGATGATGTCTTGCCAGGCTTCTGGGAATAAAGAAGTGCGACCCCAGACTGGCTCCAGAGATGCACAGTTGGCCTTCCTTCAGGAGCGCTGGTAGGGAGAACCACGAAAGGAATCATGGTCCCCCTGGTTATGTGGGCCTCCTCTGCCTCTAGGGTGGCATCTACCTGAATTTCCACCCCCGCCCCTGCCTCTGGAGGGGGAATCACTTTGTGCTTCCTGAAAAAGACCTCTGCGACTTCCTGAACCACATTTTCCCACCCTTTTGGCCCTTGGGGTAAGGTCTAGAAGGCATGGAAAAATTGACTCCCATGGCAGACAGGGATTTTCCTTCCTGCTCACACCTAGTGAGAGTGTCCTTCACCTTAGTTCCGAACAACAATGAACTGTCAAAGGGGGCGTTGGTGAACGTAGACTTGAAGGCCTCCATGAAATTGCACAGGCACATCCAGGAGTGTCTCCTAAGAGAGACTCCAGAACTCAGTGCTCTACTCGCTCCATCGGCTGCGTAGGAGATCAGCCTCATGGAGGAGTTGGTAAGGGAATTTAGGGTAGACATCTGTGCATTGACCATCTGTGCCACGGCATCGGAAATGTTACCCTGTAGAGTATCTCCTAGCTCTTTTAGGAGATCTCCCTAGAGCCTTGTAAAATGCATCAAGTCGTTCAGCGACTGCAGTGTAAAGGCTGCTGAGGTAAACACACGCTTCCCATACCTGTCCATAGCCCGGGACTCCTTGTTAGGCAGATGGACGGTAGACGAAGTTTCAGAAAGTTCCTTCTTGGTGGCTGCTGCCACCACCATGGCATCTACTGGAACACCTTTTGTTAGATATTACTTGTCAGTGGGAGCAGACAAAAACTTATTGGGTATCCTAGGGACTGGTTCCACAGTGTCAAGGAATTTCCCCACAACTTTCGACAGACAAGATCTACTAGCTCATCGAAAGGGGGAGAAACCCAAGAGGTGGAGGATTGAGACCCGAAAGCCTTCAGGAACACAGACTCCTCATCAGAAGGGTATTTGGAGGGCCAGCCGCCTCTCTGCTTCAAGATCTCAAGGATATCTGAAAAAGGATATCTTCAGAAGATGAATTGGGGGACCCCTTTGACTCCTCGAGGTCGGTGTCCGACGTGAGAGACTCATCCGGGGAGTCGAGGTGTTTCCTCTTACACAATCTCTTTCTGGCGGGCTCCTCAGGCAAAAACTCTGGGGAGACGTCAGAAAGTTGGGGACCATTCATGGAGGTATCCTGAGGCTTTGGATCTCCGCTGCCCAGGGCTAGAGGGTGATCCGAAACTGACACCAGTGCCGGAGGAGGCAGAGTATCAGTGCCATAGGATGCAGCTGACAACCTGGCCAGCACTCTCCTCATAACCTCGAAGGCTGATCCCCCCAGCTCCGAAGGCCGAATAATTGTAGAGGATACTGTAGTAGCTCTCGGTGCTGAGGAGATGAGGTCCGAAGCAGATGTCGGGTCCAAGCTCACTCGAGCCGAAACACAGAGAGGAAGGCTCGGAACCGATGAAAATCGATCCGAGCCCTCCCCTTTGGGTTCGACCAGAGAACCGTGGACCCGCGACCTCGTGGACGAAGCCGATGGGGTCAGAGCGGAAATCGGAACCGAGAGGCCAGGCGAGGCTACTGGAATCGACCTAATGGCACCCGACGGAACTGACAACTCTGGCTCTGAAGGCCCAGAAAGGCTCGAAGGAGGAACAAAAAAGGATGAAGAAGAGGCCACAGGCTCCAGAGCCGACTGGGTCGGAGCAGAAATCAATTTGGTCAACACCGATGACTGAAGCAGTTTCTTCATCACTCTATCAATGTCCTCATCGGAAAGAGTCCTCAAGGACCTGGAGGATATAGATGGAGATCTGGATCTTCCTGCAGAAGGGAACTTGCATGAAAAAGAAACCGGTTGAATAACTGGAGACCGGCTCCGAACAAAAATATCCGTGACCGGCTCCGAAAGGCTGGGAGCCGATACGGACTTAGTCAAGACACTACCTTCTGTCGGCACCAAAGGCAATGGAACCGAAGAAGGAGAAGCTGTTCTAGCAACTTTCTCTGGCAGCTTCGAAGAAACAGACGGGGCCGGAGAGCGCTTCTTAGAAGTCTTTTTGTCCTTTTTACCTGGAGAGGATAAGGCACTGGAAGGCTTAGCCAAGTCTTCCTCGAAGGAGTGTTTAAACAGTCCTTTCAAAATGAGCTTGTTCTTCCTCCCCTGTAGTACACGGGGACTGAAGGAATGACAAAACAACCAGGACTCTTGGAGGTGTATGGCCCCCAAGCAGTACACGCACACAGAGTGCCCATCAGTCAATGATATTTTATTGTTGCATTCAACACACTTTTTAAAACCCGAAGGCCTGTGTTCCTTAGAATCCTTGGACATGCTGAATAAAGGAGAACACACACACAGGTACAAAGCAATATGTACACACACTGGACCCAACTAAACCCGCATGGGAAACTAGAGCCTCTAACTAAAAACGGCCTAGTAACCGGCGGGAAAAAGACTATAGGGAGGACTAGGTCCTCTAACTTAAACGGGCCTAGCCCGGGGAAACAAAGGCAGGATAGCACCACTAGCCAGACACGACAACACTAAATAGCTAACAGAATGGAGCACCAAACCAAAGACCACACGGAAACAATGGGGAGGACTAGGTCCTCTAACTGAAACGGGCCTAGCCCGTGGGAAGAAAGGAAATGAATGGGATACCAAAACGGCCAACGAAAAGGCCACAAGAACAGCAAGAGAAGCAAAACAAAGGTTGTATAACACCACTACCACACACACACACAGCTATGAAAATAGCTTTTTTGAGCAACAAGACAAATGTTTATAAACAGTATACTTGGCCACGGCCAAAAGCGAGACCATGTCTGAGCGTAATGAGCGGCAAACGAGATCTGGGGAACAGGCTTGTTGCATGATGGAATACCTCTTAGCCACGAGCCAATTGAAGACTTCGAGCTAGAGTATGGCCGAGTCGGAGCCGAGGTTCGGCTCCGAACCCACGAGTAAGAATGAAGGCGAGATTGGACTACATAACATCCTGTGTTATGTGTTGAGCTTCAAAAATGTAACCACAGTGCACCCTGCTGGAAGAAAGCTAATAAGTAAAGAATTTTACGACTGTGTGTGATCTCAAGCTAGGAGACAGGATGTCTGCAGCTGGAAATTCTTTCTATCCTCCTATGACAGAGATAATTACTAGGTTTCACATGTATAGTGTCTTTTATTGCTGTGACTTCCTGGCAGATCACAAAGAAATGTTAAATTTTAAGTTCTGTGAGCCTGGGAAACTTAAGCTGAAGTGACAAGAGTGATGTAATCTGAAATGACTCAGCAGTAATGTGTATTATCAATTTAAGAACTATCTCAAGAGAAAGAGATTGCATTTTGGATTTTATTCTGAAGCTGACAACAACTCACCAGCACTTTGACTTGTAAGCAGGATTTAGATCTTAGTATTTCTCTTAGAGATGGATAGGAATATAGCCAGATTAGTCTAGCTGTTTCCTTTATGTCAGACTGCACTACAATGTTGTCTTAAAGTTTTTCCTGTGATTTTTGAACTCTCTATTGTCACTGTGCTGAATCAATGAGTATTGTCTTGTGTTTTTTATTTGTTATTAAATATTTTTAAACTTTTAACTGCGGCTGTTTTACGTAGAGATCATTTAAGCTTTTAGAGTACTTGCATATATTTGGTGATACTGTACAAGCCACTTCAATAGCCTTGCTGTTTGTCACACTTACTATTTGGATAACAGTAACACTGCACAGTAGAATTGGACATCCTTTGGTAAGGGCCTTTAGAGTAGCTGATAAGAGTAGTTGGTGGGAGGTGGTACTACCGTATAGTCTGGGCAGAAGGGGGCATAGCTGGAGAACATGTGCCAGCCTTCCCCAGGAGTGTCTGTGTGTTTGTGTATAAATCAAATCTCAAAGTGAGTGTGTGTGTGTGTCAGATACTTGGGCAGGGACACGAGGCACTGGTTGGACAGAGAGGGAACTGGAGGTTTTGGCTTGACCACTCGGCTGAGATCTGAACCCTATAGCTGTGCCAGTGGGGAATCTTATTGGGGATCTGGAGAGACAGGGAGAAATCAGCACCAGACTGACTGTGATCTCTGTGTGCTCTTAAGGGAAATTGTACTTTACTGTGTGTGTACTTGTTATCCTCCCAATGTGGACACCACTCATTGGTGCTAGTGGTGAGGATTGAGGCTCCTTGATTATTAGGCCAGTGCACAGGCATCACTATATACATATGTATATATACATATATATGCATATATATATATATATATATATATATATATATATATATATATATATATATAGATATATATATAGATATATATATATATATATATAGTGTTGCGTGTTTGTGTCTATGTATATATATATATATATATATATATATATATATATATATATATATACACACACACATATATATATATATATATATATATATATATATATATATATATATACATACACACACACACACACACACACACACACACACACGTATATACATATTCAGCTATTCAGTACTGGCATACTTTTCTGCAGTCTTTTCAAGTTTCTTAGGTTTCTCCATTTTTCTCAATAATTGCTAAGAAACCATCATAATAGGCGACTTCAGTACTGATTGGTACTCTTACATCTCTGATAATTCTGCAAATTTCATTGACCTACATGGCTTTAAACAGGTTATATTAATGGCAACAAGAACAGACAAAGCCACAAAACAGCAATCAATACTAGACTAGATTTTAACTAACAAACCTTCTCTAGCCTTCAATTCAGGTTGTCTTCCCAATAGTATCAGTGATCATCTCCCTACATACTTACTCAGACATCATCTTAATCTCCCCAGACACACCACCTACCGACAAATTCACAACAAAAAAACTTTAATGTTCATTCAATTCAGTCTTACAACTCTGTGACTGGACTCCTCTCAAATCCCTTCTCCTTGATTCTGCTGTGCACTATTTTAATACCACCTTCCAAGACATACTCGATAGACTACCACCTGCAGAACTACTAGAGTAAAAACTAACCAAACACCTTGGTTATCAAAGGCCACTAAAACTCTACTCAATCAAAGAGAGAAAGCCTGGGCATGTTGGTGTCCCATCAAAAATCAAGCTAACCTTGAGCACTACAGACAACTTCGAAACAAGGCCAAGTCCCAAGTCAAACTGGACAAAAAAAAAAAAACTTAATATACTGAAATACATCAGCAGCAGTACAATCCAAAAAAATTTTGGTCAGCCATAAATAAGTTCTTGTAACCTGGTCAATCATCTACACCTAGCCCTTCAACTTCTGACAATAACAAAAGCATAGCCGTACAGTTCAACTCATTCTTTACACTCACTTACCAAATCCCATCCCATTACAACTCCCACTATCCCAACTATACCCTGTGAATCAAATGACATCTTCAACTTTAAACCAGTACAAACTTGTACCATAAAAATTTACTCTCCAAACTTAAACTCACTATACTTGCTGCTGATAACCTACCTACAGAATTCTTAAAGCTTGCAGCAGATGCCATCACCTATCCCATCTCCATTCTGATTAATTGCTCTGTCTCTAAACACTACATTCCTGTAACCTGGTAAGTTTCTTATATTACACCTGTACATAAAGGTGGCAACTCCACTGAGTTCTCTAACTATTAACCCATAGTTATCTTATCGCCCTTATCCAAAATATTAGAAAAACATATCCACATGCAGCTTTTAAACTATCTATTGTCTAATAACCTCCTCACCAACACACAGCATGGTTTTCGCCCCCACCACAGTACCACAACTGCCCTCCTAAGTTTCACTAATACCATCAACCACTACAGAAATGAAGGGAAACTATCTTCAGTCTTCTTGGATCTCTCCAAAGCCTTTGATACTCGCTCTCATCAGAAACTTCTTGCTGAACTTTCTTCCCTAAAACTTAGCCACTCTTCTCTAGTATGGTTCCATAGTTACTTAACCAACCAAAAGCAAGATGTCACATGGCAACAAGACCTCTCACCCCTATCACCTGTCAATATGGGGATACCGCAACAGTTAATTTTAAGTTCTCTACTCTCTAGCATATCTACCAACAGACTCTACTCATCTACTCCTCTTGCCTCTAAGATTCAATACACTAATGACTCTCTTATCTGCACAGAACCTTCCCTAAAACAATCAGAAACTACAACACTACAGTCCTTTTTTAGCTGCTGAATCCTGGTTACCTGACTCACAACTGGTACTGAACCCAAACAAAACAAGTCTGATGCTCTTTCATCCCAGTAAACAATGAGATCCACCAACACCATTCCAAAGCTATTCCTCCATCACCACCAGAATTACGTCTGTATCCCAAACAAAACTGTTAGGTGTTTTAATTGATAATAACCTGAAATTCAACAAACACCTATATCACACCATCAAAAAGACACACACAAAACTTGGCTCATTATATAGACTCAACCCCTTCCTCATGGACTCCACAAGGCAGGCTATTGTTAGAACGCATCTTCTCTCCAGCCTATTATATGCCTCTCCCAATTCCACTAATCTAAAGAAAACTGATCTAACCAAGTTCGAATCCTGCTACGATAAAATAGCAAGACTTGCACAAATTCCCCGCACAGGTCGCACCACTGTTCTGCCTTACAACTCCTCAACTGGCTAGAACTACCACGTTATTTAACCTACACTCAACTCTCTACTGTGCACAGACTTGTATACCAACCTGACAAAACCCCTGCTCTTCAACTAATGCTCCAACCTTATACCAATACTCGATTACTCCGATGTTTAAATAAATCTCTATTACAGGTCTCCAAATCTAATAATAATGCTGAAGATTCTCTGTACTCTAACTTCATCTCCAAATCATGGAATACCCCCCAGACCATCATAACTGCTATTGACCCAACTCACTTTAAAAAGCTACTCGGGGATTTCCTCAGTAATAACTGGATATACCAATGCAATGATTCCGGCTAAATTCTATTCCCTTGGCTAGCACTTCATTCACCTTCTTTTTCTACCTTCCTATGTCCAGCATTCATATCCTACTATCCCCCGTTCCCCCTCCTTCTTTCCCTTTCCTTCCTTCCCTATCTCACTCGACTGTCTTTTATCCCACTTCATCTATATTTACACTATTTTACTTCTTAGTTTTATAAACGTAAGCCACTCATTTATCTGTTGTCCATTTCAAATCTCCTTGGCTGTATAAAATTCTGATTATATACTGTTATGACTTTATGTAACTACTTGTATAAACAATGTCAAATTCTAATCTTTGTAATCAATGTAATCTTCTGCAATGCTTGAAAGTTGTGAAACCATGTAATTTGTGAATTACCTCTGGAGCTTTTCTCCCTGGGCCTCCGGTGAAAATGGGCTTTTGCCCAGTCGGTCTATCCCAGTAAACAAATGTTAAATAAATAAATAAACTGAACAACATTCCTTATGCTTGCCAGTCTGCTCTTCTGACTATTTCTGAAGCTACTTTAACCTCTTCTCAATGATGTATCTAAATAAAGTCATAATTTGCCCACTTTGATTTATCAAAAGTTCACTACTGGTACATTTAAGAATGCTTGTCCAAGCCTTGAGTATCAGAATACAGAATTTGGAGACTGATAAAACAGCACAATTGTATTAGGAACATAGCATAATTGTAGGTGTTCAACTATATATACACTGCTGCAGTAATGACTCTTGGGATTTCTGCCTGCAGAAACATGGTGGTCCAACTTCCAGAACTTTTCATCATTTCTCCTCTTGGCCCACTGGATGCTCATTCAGTCAGATATCAGTTTATTTACATAACATTTGTTTACTGGGATAGTCCGACTGGGCAAAAGCCCATTTTCAGCAGAGGCCCAGGGAGAAAAGCTCCAGAGGTAATTCACAAATCACATGGTTTACAACTTTCAAGCATTGCAGAAGATTACATTTATTACAAAGATTAGAATTTGACATAGTTTATACAAGTAGTTACATAAAGTCATAACAGTATATAATCAGAATTTTATACAACCAAGGAGATTTGAGATGGATAACAGATAAATGAGTGGCCTAAGTTTATAAAACTATGAAGTAAAATAGTGTAAATATAGATGTGGTGGGATAAAAGACAGTCGAGTGAGACAGGGAACAAAGGAAAGGGAAAGGAGGTAGGATAAGGTGAGTAGAGTAGAGGAAAGAGGAAAAATTTTATGGGAGAGGGAAGAAGTGAGAAAATGATAAGGTATATAGGTGACAGGAAAGGGTGAGTTAATATGTGCTAGTAGGAGGAAATTAAGGGAAGTGAGGTTGATGGTTAAACTACAGCCTTCTAACCACTCCTCACATAGTGATCTTTCCTTCTCCAATCCATCCCACAGTTTTGGAGCCTGTGGATCGAAGAGCCCCGAGTATAGTGGTGTCGGATCCAAAGATGGCTAGGTCTTCAACCCCGACAGCCTCCTTGACTGGTTCCGCTCCGATTCCTTTGGATCAGAATAATTCTCAGAGCCAACGTGTCGGTACTATATCCGGGGGGGGGGTTGGGTTCCATACTGATGTTATCAGTGCCATCCTTGCCCTTCACAGCTTCAGCACTGGATAACTCAGGTCCAACTTTCTTCTTGAGGGCATGGATCTGGGCAGAGTTGATACCTGGTTGCTTCGGAGGTTTTGTCCCTGTGCAGCCAGCCACGGCTTTTCCCGGACCATCTGCCTTCAAGGTAATGCAGAGGGTTTTCTCTTGACCAAGAGATGATATTACTTTTTCATGCTTGGATCCTACATCCTTTCCCCCTTTAGGTTTAGGTTCTGATCTTATCAGACGTACTCCACGGGGACGGCTGGTATCATCTATCATCCAGATAGTCCCCACTGAGTAACTTTCCCCCTCTTCAGATACTTTTCCAAATCATCCCACTGAAGAGGTTCTCAGAAAGAGAACGTGCAAAAGGAGACACACAGATTCCACTATTGAATCTCTCACCGAAGATACTGAGTTCGATGACCATACGATGTCTCATTTGAAGACATCCTGGAAATCCTTAAGCAAAAAGGTGGATGGTTCTCAGATACACCCCTCCCCAGAGGAGTTGTTTTTCCTGGAAGCTTTTGGTTCCAGACCATCTACGTCTTGGGCGACTCCCCTGGTGGATGAGCTTATCGATTTACTCTCTTGCTGGGCAAGGAAGGAACTGGACTCTGTTGAACACTCAAAAAAAATTTTGGCACTGTTGAAGGTCAGACCCCATTGGAGCAAAGGAGTTCCTGTTGATGCTATGGTTGTGATAGCAGCCACAAAAAAGGAGGTAATGGAGAAGAACTTCTCTGTCCATCCCCACAGTAGAGAGTTCAGGGCATTGGACAGGTTTGGAAATGGCATATTTGCTTCAGTGACCTTTGCCTTGAGGTCTCTGAATTGTTTAGCGCACTTCACAAGACTACAACAGGATTTGACCAAGAAGCTGTCCAAATCCCTGTCATGGCAACTTCTTCCGTCTTCTGGTTTCGGAACTCCATTGATGGCATTTGTGGGACCGCTACTTTGTAATGAGCAATAAAGACATGAACATTAGACCAACTAAATTTGACTTCCAGAAGCAGAGCTGCCTTTGGTTTAGCACTTTTCCATAACATCCTTTCACTCAAAATTCACGTAGCTGGGGCCTCTGTCCCATATGTTGAGGAAGAATGAAACGGACATCAGATATTAAAGTTATATACTCACCATTAACTATGCATCTGTGTTGTCCATTTTCATTCTTTCTCAACTCCCCATCCTCCTTCTCCCTTCCCTTCATCTTCTGGCGTGACCTTGTGGATTTTGTGTAACCTTTGTTCCAGATCTGAGCCCTGTAGAGGGAGGAGCTTGAGAGTATTATCCAAAAGTCTACTGTATGCGGCTGAGTCGGATCTGGTACCCACATGTCAAGGAAGAATGAAAATGGACAATACAGATGCATAGTTATGGTGAGTACATAACTTTAATTTATTGGCTAGTCTGTAATGGTCTGTTTGAAACAGATTTAGTAGGTTTACTGGGGGTCTGAGGCCCTGATGAAGATGATGACCAGTGCTCTAGAGTTAAACACAGCACATCAGAACAGCTGGTATTCACTGTGTGTCACTCAGGCGCAGTAGACTCACTCCCTGTGGGCATCAGAATTAGAAATCTTGTGCCCACAGGAGATGTACTTTTTAAAGCCAGTTGGTTTATCAGTCAAGAAAAGAAAACAAGAAAGAAGAGAAAGGGAAAGAAAAAGGTGAAGACTTTTTCCTTTTTTTTTGTTAGGATACCCATTAAAGAGTAACAAAAGTTAAAGGAAGAAAAAGACAAGTACCATCCTATGGTACGTTAGAGACTACCAAACAGTATGGAAAAATGATAAAGGACATGATCAGAAAAGAACTTGAGTATGAGACAAAAAAAAGGGGAGGGAAGAGATAAAAGTAGTATAAAATACAGTAACTAAATACAACTACTCACAAGAAACTGCAAAAAACTGTAATCAAAAAAACACTATCCATATTAGCTCAGAGAGGGATCCGCATCTGTGTGAGATTTCTGCAAAAGAGATAGGTTCATAGATTAGTACTAGGCTAACTGCCCTTGTGGGCCATTTTAATCCTAGCCAATTATCCCATGCAAGAATGAAACCCTGCACCTTGTGTCTATAAGGTAAACACCTTAACCATTATGTCAGCCTGCCCAACCCTCTGGAGTATTGTTAGCTAACTAGGGCATTATGGGTAGAGGGAGGAGCTCGAGAGTTGGATCTGAAAGTGTAGTGTATGCAGCAGAGTTGGATCCGGTACCTATACGTTGAGAAAGAATGAAAAGATCAGCATCAGATCCCATATTCAAAAGTTCCCTCCAGCCTCAGAGAGCAACACAAGTTAGACCAGAGGAGAATTTGTGGATGCCCATTCAATTACCTTGGTTTCACTTGAATGTGGCAAGGGTGCTGTTCTGCTTGACATATAGCAGAAGTTTGTTCTACAGGAAGAGATAGGTTGGGGTACAACTCCATCCTTTATCTGCGTATTTGATGAAGCATTTCTTCTGTGAAGGAATTTGAGGTCAAAGAACTGAATGGCTCAAAAGACTAGATGTAAATCCCCACAGAGGAGTCAACAAGAGACTGAGTACACAGGGACAGTCGCCAG